>NC_142952.1:25281230-25291230 GCF_046866305.1 Octopus bimaculoides
TTCGTGTCGCATAAGTTGTTCTATAGGTGTCTCGTTAACTCGTTGTATGCTATTTTCTATAAGTAGAAGAGGGTAATTTTACTTGAGCAGAAATACTTTGAGTTCTATAAGCTGTGTGCTTCTGGTATTTGGATCATCACAAATTACTATTACTACTACTCCTATGTGCAGGAGTAGTAGTAATATTATTATTATTATTATTATTATTATTATTATTATTATTATTATTATTATTATTATTATTATTAATGAGCTTTGAACACGCAGAATCGTTAGCAAACCAGGTGAAATGCTTAACGGTATTTAGCCCGTCGCTACGTTCTGAGTTCAAATTCTACCGAGGTCAACTTTGCGTTCCATCCTTTCGGGGTCAATAAATTAAGTACCAGTAAAACACTGGGATCAATGTAGTCGACTTAATCTCTTCCCGCAAGCTGTCCTCATGGCAAAAATTAGAAATCATTATTATTATTATTAATGTACGGTGAAGTGGAAGAATCGTTAGCGCACTGGACGAAATGCTTAGCGGTATTTCGTCTCCCACTACGTTCTGAGTTCAAATCCCGTCAATGTCAACTTTGCCTTCCATCCTTTTAGGGTTCATTAAATTAAGTACCAGTGAAACATTGGGGTCGATGAAATCAACTAGTCCTCTCCCACTAAATTTCAGGCGTTGTGCCATTCGTAAAAAAAGGTCATTATTATTATTGTTATTATTATTAAGGTGGTGAGCTGGCAGAATCGTTAACACGTCGGGCAAAATGCTTAGCAGCATTTCATCTATCTTTACATTCTGAGTTCAAATTCCAGCGAGGTCGACTTTACCTTTCATCGTGTCGAGGTCGATAAATTAAGTACCAGTTACGTACTGGGATCGATCTAATCGACTGGCTCCTCCACAAAATTTCAGGCCTTGTGTTTTTAGTAGAAAAGATAATAATAATTATTATTATTGAGTGAGAGAGCAGCGCATGCCATCAAAGTGACACTAGGGTAAGATATGCGAAGCCCAGTATACCCATCATGACTACCCGTCTGATAAGGGTACACCAGGCACATGCATCACAACCATATGTGTGCAACATAGTGGTCTCATATCAAGATAAACAGCGCATGACATCGCAGGTGGGGCCTAGTTAGAATTTTCTTCAGGTCGAGTAGCCCATCCTGCTCAAAAGGTCTTTGAATAAAGGTTGTTTGAGGATGTCGAACAAAATACCCGTTTCCAAAGGTGAATTATCCAAACCCCAAATAATTCCTCTCAACACAATGGCTATGATGCTCCCCAACTACTTCTGCTCATGATCAGAGATGCACATATCGTCAGCCAGTAAGGGACATAATCAGCTGGTTAAGGTCAAACAACTGACAAGCAAATCTGTGGTATTGAGCAGAATATTTGCTGTAGCCCATCTTTTTATACCAAGACAGAACAATGTACATGATAACACTTCCAATCAAAGATCAGAAGCCATGAGAGCCACTGCCTGGTACTGCATCCGGGCATTGTTATTATTATTGTTATTATTATTATTATTATTATTATTATTATTATTATTAGTAGTAGTAGTAGTAGTAGTAGTAGTAGTAGTAGTAGTAGTACATGATGAGGGTATCTCCTGCATGTGTGCATCTGTAACATTGCTTGTATATGTGCGCGTACGTGCGTGTATGCATGAAAAAATGTGTGCGTGGTGTGTATGTGTGCGCGTGCGTATAGGGTTGTATAAGTGTGTGTACGTGTATTTGCTGTTGCGGCTTTCATTCTGAATCTCTACACCCGTGTATGTGTGTCAATCTGTGTGCGGGCGCTCATGCGTGTGTGCATGTATCAAAACACCTGTCGCTATGAGGAGAATCACGTACGTATGTACATATTTCTGTAGGCACGTGCATGTTGTGTATGTGTGTGAATACGTGTGTGTATATTTGTGTATATACGTATGTATGTATGTGTACATGCGTGCGTGGATGTATGTGTGTATGTGCGTGTGTTTGTGTGTGTGTTTGTATTTGTGTGAGTGTTTGTGTATGTGTGTGTATATCTGTGAGTGTTTGTGTATGTGTTTGTGTGTTTGATACCTGAATGGTGATCGAACCTGCTTCAATTTTATCGGAGTTATAATGATGTTTGCTAAGCGATGTCGTGCTTGTGTTTGTGTTTGTGTGTGTGTTTCTGTGTGAGTGTGTGTGCATGCGTGTGTTTGTGTGCGTGTTTGTGTGTGTGTTTCTGTGTGAGTGTGTGTGCATGCGTGTGTTTGTGTGTTTGTGTGTTTGATACCTGAATGGTGACCGTACCTGCTTCAATTTTATCGGAGTTATAATAATGTTTGCCAAGCAATGTCGTGCATTCACGACGAGATAAATAGCTACATACTTGCGCTCGCGCGCACACACACACTCGTATACAGAGACACACAGACACACGCTGAATTTAATAATGTGAGCTTGTGTGCATGAATTTATGTGATTAGGTCCAGTGATGGAAATAAGTATTACGAACGAGGGATAGACAAGTACCCTAAGGTCCGAGAGACCGAGTGCAAGAATGTGGAACGAAGCTACCCCTTGTCACCTTGGACTGAAAAGGAGGAAAAGCGCCTTCTTTTATTACTTCCTACAAGCACTGGATTAACCGTTAGGCAAAATAAGCATCAAGGGAAGTGGGAGGCACCACAGAAATGGTAAATGGTCTGTGGCACAAAAAAAAATCATTTAAACTTGCTAAAATGCTATTAGCCTCAAATTTTAGCTCGTGGCTCACAATTTTGTGGTGAGTGACTAAGTTGATTACATAGACCCCAGTGTACAACTGATACTTATTTTATCGACCCTGAAAATCGGAATGGCAAAGCAGACCTACTTGCCAATATAATATTTCAAGTGGTTTATGTGATCAGAAATATAATTATCAGATGTGTTATGGAAGATTAATTGAGAAAATCTGATCAAAGACTTTGCAATTAAAAAAAAGTAAGAGAAGACTTTTCAAATATGAACGAAGTTTTGTTTCATTTTGATAAAAATTTATATTGCAGTGCATTATCGTTTATATTTTGAATTACATAATAAACGGGAACTACAAAACCTTCTAAGAGCTTAGGGCCGCTATGGGTCTTACATACCTCTTTTTCCCCAGGGTTTTCTACCAATGTTAGGGCGGCGTGAGCTTTATGGGATTTTGAGTACAATAACCACATTGACCGGAACGTTAACCTGTCGCAGGATGGACTGCCAGTTCCCTCTAGTTTTCATATTCAGCCGGGTGAACTGGAGCTTTATGAAATGAATTATCTTCCGCAAAATCCCAAACCCGCCACAGTTTCCACATATCAATACTAAAACTTTAAGAACTTGACTTCAACAAACTAACCACCAGGTCACATATATATGTGAGACGTATAACCGTTAGATAATATATAAATATATCGTATTTAGATACATACGTTAAGGTATACATTAGGTTACGAAGATGCGACTGTTTACAAACAGACAGACCGATAGGCAGGGAGATAGATAAATAACAAAAATAACTAGAAAGAGAACGAGAGAGAGATAGTTAGAGAGAGAGAGACAGAGAGAGAGAGAGAGAGAGAAGCAGACAGACATACAGAGAGACAGAGACAGTGACAGGCAGATAGATAGACAGACAGACAGACAGTAGATAGATAGATAGATAGATAGATAGATAGATAGATAGATAGATAGATAGATAGATAGATAGATAGATGGATGGATGGGTAGATAAATAGATAGGTAGATGGATAGATAGATTCTTTTTTAAACAGACGCACTAAATAGATGGGTAGGTAGATAGGTAAACAGAGGGACAGCTAAACATACAAATAGACAGATCGATATACAAATCGATAGACAGACAGACTGATATATATATATATATATATATATATATATATATATATATATATATATATATATATATATATATATATATATATATATATACATAGATAGATAGATAGATAATTAGATAGATTATACGGCCAGATTGGAATGTACAACTTACCTGTTAGATCATCAGTGCAGTAATGCAAATATCTGGAATTCTTGCACACACACACACACACACACACATACATACATACATACACAGACACACACACACACATTCACACACACACACATACACAGAGAAACACACGCACACACATAGTGAAGGGCGAACTGTATTCGTCTTTATATAAATCCACCGCTATTCCATTTCTATCTATCTAACCATAGATTGATAGATAGGTAGATAGATAGATAGATAGATAGAGAGAGAGAGAGAGAGAGAGAGAGAGAGAGAGAGAGAGAGAGAGAGAGAGAGAGAGAGAGAGATGGTGGGAGGAGAGAAATAGAGAGCGCGAAAGACAAAGGGAAAAGTAGCATGGCAGAGTCGTGAGAGAGTTGGATAGAAATATTACCGCTTTTTACGTTGTTCTGAGTTCTAACCCAATCCGAAGTGAACATTACCTTGCAAGGTTAACAAATTAAGAACCAGTCCAGTATCTCAGTCCCCTCTCTTTCCTTCTCTCTCTCTCTCTCTTCCTCTTTCAACAGACGTTTTTTTTTTCTCTATTTCTGGCCGTTACCCAGAGCTTTAGAGGCCCATGACATCATCGCATATGATACATTAGCGAAGCTCCTCACTCTCCAAATGTGACAGCATCCGATCTCTTCCTGGTGTGACTATGCGTCTCTGCATCTGCCTAAGTATTTATACACACAAACAAAACACATAAAATTACAAACGTGAATGCGTGTGATAAGAAATTTGTTACCAACCACATGGTTCCCGGTTCAATCCCACTGCATGGCACCTTAGATAAATGTCTTCTACCAAAGACTTGTGAGCGGATATTGTAGATGGACACAAATAGAAAACTGTCGTGCGTGCGTGTGTGTGTGTGTGTGTTTGTATGTATGTCTGCGTGTGTGCATGTGTGTGTGTGTGTGAGTGTGTTTGTCACCAACCACCGCTTGAAAACCGGTGTTGGTGTGTCTATGTCCTAGTAACTTAGTAGTTTGGCAGATGTCATCGATAGAATATTTACTGGGAGCAATCAGTTCGACCAAACAATTCTCAAGACGGTGCCCAAGCGTGGCCGTAGTCAGTAACAAGTAAACGTTATATATAGATTTTATATATATGCGTGTGTGTGTGTGTGTGTGTGTGTGTGTGTGTGTGTGTGTGTGTGTGTGTGTGTGTGTGTGTAACTGGCACTCCGTCGCTACGACGACGAGGGTTCCAGTTGATCAGATCAACGGAATAGCTTGCTCGCGAAATTTACGTGCAAAGTGGTTGAGCACTCCACAGACAGATGTACCCCTAACGTAGTTCTCGAAGATATTCAGCGTGACACAGAATGTGATATGGTTCGCTTTTTGAAATACAGGTTCTACTCGCTTTTTTCCAACTGAGAGGACTGGAGCAACGTGGAATAAAGTATCTTGCCCAAAGACACAACGAGTCGCTGGGAATTGAACTCACAGCCTTATGATTGTAAGCCGAATACCCTAACCACTAAACCACGCACCTTCACACACATAGGCACACACACGCACACACAACCACAAACACATGGATATATATATGACAGACATTAACAGTGTGAAAGATAAATAAAGAGTTTATCAATAAAAGATCGATAGAGAGATTGTTAGTGGTCGTGATGTGTTTGTATATAGGTAGAGGAGCATACGTAAATAGACAGGTAACCAGACAGGTAAATATGCAAGTAAATATGCATTAAACATGCAGATGGGCACGTAGGTATATATTTGGTTATGTATGTGCGAATATATGTATGTATTTATGTTTGTATGTATGTATGTTTGTGTATGTGTGTTTGCATTCATGCATGTATGTTTGTGTGAATATATATATGTACGTGCTTATGTATGTGTGTATGTATGTGTGTGTATGTTTGTATGCACGTATGTATGTACATAGGAAAACTTTAAAAATGGCATGTATGCAAATATGTGTGAGTGTGAGTGTGTGCGTGTTTATGTATATATGTATATATATATATATATACTAAGATGTAGATATACACACGCATATACTCGTAGTTTGTATGAAGGTCTGTATGTAATTAAGTAGGTTGCTAGGGAGTTATATATGGTGTGGGGGGTTCTTCAGCTTTTTATTTAAATTCGTATCTAAATTTTTCCTTTGTAGAAGGATCTGGTTTCTAACAAAGATCCCAAGCTCCATCGTTGAAATGTAGAAAACAAAAAACAATGTCCTTTTTAAACTTGAGAAAAAGTCTTACATATTTTTATTGTATTGGTGTATGCGGGTAGGTAAGTATATAGATGGGTAGGAAGATATGTATGTAGGCAGGTGGTTTAGTATTTCTGCAGGTATTATCGTTTCATGTAGAGATGATTGCAAACGACAGTTCCACAACCGTTGATATGGTTCCGAGAGACCTTTTATTTCCGAAAGAATTTTATATGAGACAAATGCTGGTATACTCCTATGCATACACTGTTTTCCATTATATGTATATATATATATATATATATATATATATATATATATATATATATACACACACACACATATATATATATATATATATATATATATATATATGCATGCATACATACATGCATACATATCTTTACATACATATGCAGGTATGTATACGTATGTGTGTGTAATTAAGTATACTTATATAATGAATACATGCATATGTGTTTGTTCTTTTTTTTCTCCTTGTTTCTCTCCTTGTTTCTTTCTGTGTTCCTTTCTGTGGAAGAGCGTAGGCTCGAAACGTTAAAGACTTTTTCAATTCCCGAGCGTTATACTAATACATTTGTTTGTTTTTTACACCACCTGTCTTCGTCTGTTGTTTTTTTGTGAATTCTCCCTATATATATATATATATATATATATATATATATATATATATATATATATATATATATATATATATATATATATATATATATATATATATATATATATATATATATATACAAGAATAAGGGCAGGGAATCGTCAATTAGTAATAGAATTAATAATTAACAATTTTGCCAAGTAGTTCAGTATGAAAAAACCTTTATCGGTAAAATCTTTTATCATCATAAATATACAGGGATTAGCATTGAGTTGCTTCTCCAACATACTGAAAATTTAGAAATAGCAGTCAAAGAACTACTGATTCTAAACTACAAATTTTTCTCTAAATGGATGGCAATATTTATGGCACACATAGAACAAAAAACCAGAGTGAAAACCAAAAACAAACCTGCCTTTAGTTAATTGGATACGAACGTTTCGCGGTTAAGATATTACTCTATTCCGACTCTTCAGCCCAATATTCTCGTTGGTTTTTGGTGTCGCATGGCCAGAAATTACCGTGAATTTTTTTAGAGACACTTTCAAATTTATCAGAATATTGGGCTGAAGAGTCGGAATAGAGTAATATCTTAACCGCGAAACGTTCGTATCCAGTTAGCTAAAGGCAGGTTTGTTTTGGCTTTTCACTCTGGTTTTTTGTTCTATGTGTGCCATAAATATCGCCATCCATTTTGAGAAAAATTTGTAGTTTAGAATCAGTAGTTCTTTGACTGCTATTTCTAAATTTTCAGTATGTTGGAGAAGCAACTCAATGCTAATCCCTGTATATTTATGATGATTATATATATATATATATATATATATATATATATATATATATATATATATATATATATATATATATATATATATGGCACCTTGGGCAAGTGTTTTCTACTATAGCCACGGACGAGCGTAAGCCTTGTGAGCCGGTTACGATGAATTGGGTTCCGGTTGATCCTATCAACGGAACAGTCTGCTCGTGAAATTAACATGCATGTGGCTGAGCCCTCCACAAACATGCGCACCCTTAACGTAGTTGCCTGGGAGATTCAGCATGACACAGAAAGTGACAAAGCTGGACTCTTTGAAATACAAGTACTACACATTTTGCCACTTGATTGGAGTGTAGGAACGTGAAATAAAGTGTTCTGGTTAAGAATGCAACGCACCCCCAGAAATCGAAATCTCGAACTTATTATCGTGAGCCGAATGCCCTAATCATCTAGCCACACACCCCACATGTATATATAAATGTGCGTGTGTGTGTGTGTATTTATCCTCCTCCCCATCACTGCTTGACGACCGGTCTAGTGCTTACGTCCCTATAACATAGCGGTTGGGGAATAGTGACTGACAGAATAAGTAACCCCCCTCCCACCAATGTCGATTTATTCAACTAAAATCCTTCAAGGCTCTGCACCTGCAGGGCCGCAGTATAATGATTAAATCAAGTAAAAAAAATAAACGATGAAGGACACAGATACACACGCACGCCCATTCATATATTTTTGATTGTGTGAGAATAATATCATTGCTTGTATACATACCATCGCTTGTAAGACTTATAAACAAAGAAAGAAGACCATGTTAAGTGCACTTGCTTATTTGCTTCATGCTTTTGCTTCATGAGGCTGGGGTCATCCTAGGCTTGGGGTCCCAGAGACGTCATCATGCGTAAAGTTGACCAGGTCAGCCAGTGCTCCCCGTTACTGGCGGTCATGTGTCAGCCCCTCTGACACGGGGCCACCAGCGATGGAGGGCACGGGCAGACCTGGTCGGCTATTGTAACCACTCAGTGATATCATATACGAGGTGGTAGCAAAAAGGTCCCGAACTAGTTCTGCAGCATGCCAACAGATGGCAGCACATGGTTGCGTGCGTAGTGAGAGCTTGCAGTGACCTTCTTGAAGCAGTGTGCCGAGTGACATCGTTGTGTTTGCTTGACAAGTTGTGAAATTTGTGTTTTTGTGATCACATGTATGCTTTAGGCTGAGATTTTTGTCATGGACAGGAAGCTGGAAGAAATGGCCAACATGAAATTTTACGTTAAACTTGTGAAGTCTGCCTCAGAGACATTGAGCATGCTTCGGCAACCTTATAGGGACAAGGCAATGAGTAGGCAATGTTTCAAGTGGCACGGGCTCACGACAGAATCGCAGCTCAGTCAAGAACATCCTCATCATTATTTCGACACCCGCCGCATTGTTCAATGAGAATTCGTCCCTCAGGGTCAGAGTTCTTCTGCGACGTTTTGAAGCGTCTGAGGGAGGACATTCTGCGATAGCTCCTGGATCTGTGGCCCGCGAACAGTTGGATTCTTCACGACTACAATGCACCCTAGCATTGAACTATCCGTATTCGTGAGTTTCTCGCCAAAAACAATAAGGTATCGCTTCTGCACCCGCCCTGTTCACCAGATTTAGCACATACGGACATCCATATCTTCCCCAAGATGAAAATGCAACTCAAAGGTCACCGTTTTAACACTGTTGTCGAGATCCAGACGGAATCGCAGACGGTTCTCGACTCGTTTACGCAAAGCGACTTCCATAATGTGGAAGGGACACTGGGACAGGTGCATTGCCGCGCAATGTGACTATTTCGAAGGAGATTATATTAAAACTTAGGCAAATAAGTTAGTTTTTATTAAACATAACTACCCCGGGAACTTTTTGATACCACCTCGTATTACATGAAACTTCTACTGTGTCCTAGCATGGTTTCGACCGTGACACGTAAAACTCCGTAAACAATATATTGTTGCGTGCACATTCATACTTGTAGATATGCATGCATAATATATATATATATATATATTATGGCGTGGTTGTGTGGTAATCACATGGTTTCTGGTTCAGTCCCCAGCGTGGTACCTTCGGGCAAGTGTCTTCTACTACAGCCTCGGGACGACTAAAGCTTTGTGAATGGATTCGGTATCTATATGTGCATTTGTTCCCCCACCATCACCACTTGACAACCGCTGTTCGTGTGTTTGCGCACCGTAACTTAGCGGTTCGGCAAAAGACTGTTGATAGAATAAATGCTAGGCTTTAACAAAAGTAAGTCCTGAAGGGTCGATTTGTTCGACTAGAATCCTTGAAGGTGGTGCTCCAGCATGGCCGCAGTAAAATTACTGAAGAA
>NC_142952.1:25296230-25313730 GCF_046866305.1 Octopus bimaculoides
CTCTAACCATTGTGCCATTCTACGTTACTTAACGCATGCTTTCTTAGTGTTTTTAAACCTCCAGGTCAGCTTTAATTGAGGAAACTATGCTAAAAAGCATTTTCATTGCGATTGTCCCGCTTCCTTTTTGGACAGTTTTTAGGACACTCCAGCTTCGACCAATCTAAAAACGTTGGGTAATTTCGGGTTAAACATTAACAAGGAGCAACAATTCTGATCAAGGAGCCCTATCATAAATGCCGTTTCATTTGTGACCATCCAGTCCTTCATAAAAAACAAACATTACTGGTTAAGTCTACCAACGTCTAGATTATCCAATGTCTCCTGAGACAGTAGGCTGTGATTTAATAGAGATCAATTTGGTTGAGGTATTTCTTTTTTCTTTATTGCCGACAAGGGGCTAAACATAGAGGGGACAAACAAGGACAGACAAAGGGATTAAGTCGATTACATCGACCCCAGTGAGTAACTGGTACTTAATTTATCGACCCTGAAAGGATGAAAGGCAAAGTCGACCTCGGCGGAATTTGAACTCAGAACATAAAGACAGACGAAATATAGCTAAGCATTTCGCCCGGCATGCTAACGTTTCTGCCAGCTCGCCGCCTTTTCAGCAGATTGACCAAGAACGTAGAGACTTTGTGCTTGGATCCAGGTTACATAAGCTTGGGAACAGGGGCCGAAAGGATGCAAGTGCACCCAACAAATTTTGTGGGGAGCTGGAAGTAGAGTGCAATAAAAACGCTTTGAACAACCTCCTGAAAAAATGGGTTTGCAAATTTCATTCCCTCACTTATATCTGGTTGAATGGCTGATGATAGTTTTGGTGATGATGGAGATGTGGGGTAGCAGTGGGTAGCAGTTGAGGGTAGCAGTTGAGGGTAGCAGCTAAGGCCGGTGGTATTTCTAGTGAATGGAATTGTTTCATTGCGGCGGTGGTGGTGTTTGTGGTGGGAATTAATGGTGGTTGTTGTAGTAGTGCTGGGGTTTTGGGGGGAGGGGGTTGATATTATCTTTTATCTTTTATCATTTATTCCCACAATCATTAGACTGCAGCCATGCTGGGGCACTGCCTTCAAGAATTTTTATTCCAATGAATCGATCCCAGTACATTTTTTAAAGCCTGGTACTTATTCTGTTGGTTACTTTTGCCGTACCGCTAATGTCATGGGGACGTAAATACACCAACATCGGTCGTCAAGCAGTGGTGAGGGACAAACTCAGAAAGAAAGACACACACATAGATATATGTAAGTATATATGAGCTAGCATGATCTCCCCTCCCAAGCCAAATTATATATAAAAAAACATTTTTATCAAAAGGCATGTATCTTACACCTCCTTAACACCACCACTCCAAACACACACCTAAAACATAGAAAATTATTAATAGAAAAAATTTGGAAAAACATCTGACCATTATATTTCTCACCAAAGGTCAACTATTTAAATGGCTTCACAAAACATTCCTTTAACACCCCACCACCTCCCAACTCCACCCTTAGTCAAGTATCTTGTTTTGACCATTCACTATTTTCTTTCAGCTCTAATTAATGAACACTCTTTCACTCCCACACCGATTAACAAATTCCAAACCCACCCCAAATACTTCTACATCCCATATATAGAATCACGAAGCCCCCAACCCTCAGATCTCTTTGACAATGAATGCGAGAAAATTCTCCAGAAAAGTTAACAAAGAACTTACTAGATCTATGAACTAAAGTGTAAAATTTATAGTATTAAAAAATAATAAATTTAACTGATTAGAACTACCAGTGAAGTCATTCTTTTTTTATTTTTCCAAATATATATACACAACGAGTATCTTTCAGTTTCCGTTTGCAAAATCCACTGACAAGGATTTGGTTGGCCAGAGGCTATAGTTGAAGACACTTGCCCAAGGTGCCATATAGTGGGAATGAACCAAGAACCAATATGGCTGGGAAGCAACCTTTTTACCACATAACCAAGCCTACGCCTACATTTTGTCAAAAATATATGAATTATTGATTTCAAATTTTGGTTAAAGGCCAAAAATTTCAAGGGAGGGGGCCAGTCGATTACATCGACACCGGTATTCAACTGGTACTTACTTTATGGATCCCAAAAGGTTGAAAGGAAAAGTCGGCCTCGGTGGCACTTGAACTCGGAACGTAAAGATGGACGAAATACCGTTAACAATTCTGCCAGATCACTGTCTTAAAAATGTTTGAATTACTTCTTTAAAATTTTGACACAAGGCCAGCAATTTCGGGAGAGGAGGAGAAGGAATATCAATTACGACCACCCCACTACTCAAATGGTAATTATTTTATCAACCACAAAAGGATATGGGTAAGTCGGCCTCCGCAGTATTTGAACCCAGAACGTGAAGACGGACAAAATGCTATCAAGCATTTTTTCCGGCAGCCTAACGATTCCGCCAGCCCTCAACGTTAAAAACGTTGCTAGAAATATTGATAAAACTTTATTCAAGTTGAAAATACTTTTCTTCTTTCTGTTTTTTGTTGTTTTTGTTGTTGTTGCGTTGTTGTTGTCGATGATATTGCAAATATTGCTCTCGATGTTGCAATTGTTATTCTGGTTGTTGTTGTTGTTGTTGTTGTTGTTGTTGTTGTTGTTGTTGTTGTTGTTGTTGTTGTTACTATTGTTGTTGAAATTTTACTTGTCGCTGTTGTTGTGATTCATTGCATTGCTATTACAAGTAATGTTGTTGTTATTGTGGTAACTATTTTTGCTGTTGATTTCTCTCCAGATACTTCGCTTTAACAAACACCATAAAATACTTAAGACAGACATGAGGTCTCACGCACATCGGGGTAGACAGGCGAAACGGGTGGGGGCAGTGCACGGGATAGTGGTGAAGGAATGCAGTTAATAACATCCACCCTAGTATTTGAAAGGTACTGATCTACATACCCCCTTCAACTTCACTCACGTCAATGTTCCTATTGTTACTATTGTAGTAGTAGTAGTAGTAGTAGTAGTAATAGTAGTAGTAGTAGTAGTAGCAGTAGTGGTGGTGGTGGTGGTGGTAATGCAGGTAATAGTAGTAGTTGGTGGCTGTAGTTGTAGTTGTAGTTGCAGTAGTGGCAGTAGAAGTGCTAGTAGTAGTAGCAATAGTTGCAGCATATTGACCCTGGCTGTAATTGCTGTTGTTGTTGCTGTTGTAGTTTGATTTCTTGCCATTGTTGTTGTTCCTGTGAACGAGCCTGCCCTGAGCATATGTCTGTTATTGGAGATAAGGCTCTGGGAAAGGGCATCTGCCCAAGATGCCAGGGCTCCCGTGATGTGGTTTTATGGGGTTTTTCCACGAGCAGCCCTTGAACGCCTTCTCCCTATTGAGGATTACAGTTTGTTAAATTCTTTTGTTTTTATTACTTTAAAACTCTTTACACATAAAAGCCTCACGACAACAAATGGAATTCCTGAAGTACTGCATGCGTAGCGGGCTTGCTGCCTGCAGCCTACGGTACCATGCTATTCGTTCTTTTCAGCTGTCTAATACTTTCCTGATTATTCATTCCGTGCCAAGGAGGTAAACCTTTTGTAACAGTGCTATTAGCCACTCTATTCCAATTTCCTTTATAATCCTCTTGATACCTTCTGATACTGTCCCCAAGAACCCAACAATAATTGGCACTAACTTCACCTTCTCCATTTTCCATAACCGTGCTATTTCGTACTTAAGACGGTTGTAGCTATGTATTTTGTCGCCTTCCTTCTTGACTATTCGCGGGTCAAGGGGGCAAGCAACATCAACTATATAGCACATATGGTACATCTTGTCGACCACCACTAGGTCCGGTCTGTTATCCTCTGCCACCTGATCTGTTTGGATTGGGAAATCCCAAAGGATTTTGCTAGTCTGCGACTCCGTCACTTCTGCAGTTTCTGCTCATACCACGTCTTGCCTCTCTCTCTAGCCCCCACTTTTCGCACAGTTTCCAATGTATAACTTCCGCTATCTTATGACTTGTAGTGATTTTGGAAAATGTAGGGCATTCGTTCGCCATTTGGGCAATGGTTCCACTCACTCTATTACAGATACGGCACAGCGGAGACACTCATTCCAAGGGTTGACCCTACAGTTCGTGACCGAAGCTCGGTCTTGCACTGCCAAAGTAGAACTCTCGGTGTCTTTTTTTTAGTGTTCCTTTCTACAGCTAATTCCACCTATTTTTTTCCAGCAACTTCTGTTGTGGTTATATGGAATTAATTGTGTAATCACTTGTTGCGTAATTCTTCTTCATATCCGTTTTGTACTTCGTCCTGTTTTCCCATTTTACTCTGCTCTCAATACTCCCTCGTTCCTTAATGACACTAGCAAGGTTTCCTTACTTTGGGCTAGGCATCCCATTAAGCTCCCGAGTGTGATACGCATGCAGTCTTCCACGCTTATAAGTCCTCTTCCTCCATTTGCTCTCTTAATGCATAGGCGATCAGTGTCTGCACATGGGTGATGGGTTCCATGCATCGTTATGAGCTTTCTTGGCTGCCTGTCCATCCCTTTTAGCTCCTCTTCTGTCCACTTCAGGATTCTAACGACGTAATGAACTACTGCAACTGCGCGAGAGTTTATTGCTTTGAAGCCAAAGATACACTCTTCTTGTCTTTTCTTTCATGTCGTGGTGTTTAATTCCATCTGCCTTAAGTATTCTCGGGGATTTATAGCTGGATTGAGGTTGAATTGCCTTCATCATTTCACCACTTCGTAGCCATATACCTTCTGTCCTGACAAACTTTCCTCGTCTCGTCACCATCGTAGCACACTTTGAGAACCCCGATCTCCATTTTAATATCAGTGGAGAAAATCCGCACAGACTGGACTAGGCTGCCCAGTTCTACCTCACATTTTGTCAATAGCTTCAAGTCATCCATGAATAGCAAATGGTTCAGTTTTCCATTACCTCTTCCCAGGTCATACTCCAACTTTGTTTTCTGTAGTATTTCACTTAAGGGGATTATTCCCAGCACAAGGGTCAGTGCAAGGGTCAAATGCTGCTGAGGTTGGTCTTGCCTTTCATTCTTTTGGGTCCGGTAAAATAAGTAGCAGTCAACTGCAGGGGGTCAATGTACTCGACCTTTCCTCTCTCCTCAAAACTTGCTGGCCTTGCGCCAAAATCTGAAGCTATTATCAAGATTGCGAGCTGACAGAATCGTTAGCATAGTGGGAGGGAGGGCCGAATTCTTATAAGCATTCAACCTTTCAGGGTCGATACAATAATTTCCAGCTAAGCATTTGGGTTGATATAAACACTATAAACACTCGTCCCCTCGCACTAAAATTTCTGGGTTTGTGTCAAAATTTGGAAATATATTAAGTTTATAGACTATTGTTGTTGCTGTTGTTATTGTTGTAGTTGATGTTGTTGTTGTTGTTCCTATTTGTAGATGAGTGTTCGTTGTTGAGGCTAACGTTTTTTCTTATTTTTAATTGTTGTTGCTGCAGCGGCAGATTGGTTTTTATGGCTCTGTGGTTAAGAAGCTTGATTTACATTCACGTGGATTCGGGTTCAACCCCACTTCACGGCACATTGGGCAAATATCTTCTATTATGACCCAGGGCTGACCATTGCCTTGCGAGTTGATTTCATTGACAGAAAATGTAGAAGACCATCGTGTATATATATATATATATATATATATATATATATACATATATATATATATATATATATATATACATATATATATATATACATATATATATATATATATATATATATATATATATATATATATATATATATATATATATATATATATATATATAGGTGTGGCTGTGTGATATGAAGCTTGCTTCCCAACCACATGGTTCCAGGTTCGGTCCCACTGCGTGACACCTTGAGTAAGTGTCTTTTACTATAACTTCTGACCGACTAAAACCTTGTGAGTGGATTTGCTAGACGGAAACTGAAAGAATCCCGTCGTCAATATATATATATATGTGTAAATATTTATGTGTGTGTCTGTGTGACTGTATTTGTCGCCCCCTCTATCACCGCTTGACAACTGGCGTTCGGCAAAAGAAACTGATAGCAGTTCGGCAAAAGAAACTGATAGAATAATTAATAAGCTTATAAAATTAGTCCTGGGGTCGATTTCTTCGACTAAATTCCTTCAAGGTTGTGCTCCAGCATGGCTCCAGTCAAATGATTGAAACAAATAAAAGAATTAAAAGAATATGTACACACACACACACACACACACACACACACACGCACAAACACGCACGCGCACGCACACACGGGCACATGTACCCATGTGAGTGTCTGAGTTTCTCGCCCCCACCACTGACAACTGGTGTTGGTTTGTTTATGTAACTTGGCAAATGCAACTGATAGAATACGCATCGAACTCCATAAGATATAAGGACTGGGGTGCATTTATTCCAGAAAGACCTTGCAAGGCGATGCTCCAGTATGGCCTCAGCCCAATGACTGAAGCATGTAAAAGATAAGGGATAAAGAAAAAAAAACAAAACAAAGCAAACTGTTGTTGCTGTTGTTGTTGTTGTTACTATTTTTTGCAATTGTTGTTATTGACGTAAATTGATTTTGTTGTTATTCTTGTAGATTGATTGGTCGTGTGTTGTTGTTACTGCAGCTGTTGTTATTGTTGCTGCTGCTGCTGCTGCTGCAGCTGATGATGATGATGTTAAGGATGGCAATAGTGATGGTGGTAGTGATGGTGGTGCAGGTGGAGGTGATGATGATAATGAAAATGATAACGATTGTTATTATTATCATTATTATTATTATTATTATTATTATTGGTAGTAGTAGTAGTAGTAGTAGTAGTAGTAGTAGTAGTATCATAGCATTATTGTCTCCCTTCATCCTTCACCCTGGTGGCAAATAAAAGAAATCATTATTATTATTATTATCATAATTATTATTATCATTTACTACTACTACTACTACTACTACTACTACTACTACTACTGCTACTACTACTATTACTACTACTACTACTACTATTACTACTACTGCTACGTTAACATCCGTCGATAAGTGAGTTTCCTTGTCGACGCTGTTTCGGTTAGCTTTTGTCCGTTGTTAGAGCTTTGTAGTAATAAAAAAATGTTTATTTTTACCAACAAACCTTTTCACATTGTTACGAAGGACGAAGGACGGGGTGGTGTGGGGATGGTTGAAGTTTCGGAAGATGTGATTCAAACACGAGATTCCATGGCGTATATGCCTCTCCCAAGATTACCGTTGCTGCTTGTAATGAATGATTTTTGTACATAAATCTGAAGATCTTAAACACAGATGTCTTTGTTGTTGTTGTTGTTGTTGTTGTTCTCATTTAGCCCTGAACTCAGTCGTGACCTTCTAGACCCTATAATTCGAAAGGGCTCCAAGCGCTCCAATCCCTTCTTATGTATAATATTTCTATATCTACGCCTACATTATCCAATAACAGTCTTTACTATATTCTTCCATTAAAGAATGTCGTCTTAAAGGATATTTGGCTACTATTTCTAGCCTGTCGATTGACCATATGTAGGCTCAGACTTGTAAGTTTACAAAGGCATAAATCAATGATAACGATCGGGTTTAATCCGTGTTTCGAAGTTTTAATGCTTTTAATATTCTTTTTACTGGAATAGTGAATAAGTGAAGGCGCATGACTCAGTGGTTAGAGCGTCGAGATTACAATCATGAGGTAATGAGTTTGATTCCGGGACCGGGATGTGTGTTGTGTTCTTGAGCAAGTATCAGAACAATCATAAAAAATATGTGTGTAAATGTGTGTGTGTGTGCATGTGTGTATGTGTGTGTAAATGTGCATGTGCTTGTATGTGTGTGTGTGTGTGTGTGTGTGTGTGTGTGTGTGTGTGTGTGTGTGTAAAAACAAAGGAAGAAGAATTACTCAATAGTAAAAGTATTAATACAAGTTTCTAGAATATGCAGACATGCACACATCGGAAACGTGCCAAAGTTTCTCCCTCAGCTAAAGCACCATAAAGTCAGTTCTCCGAGTTCTGTATATATATATATATATATATATATATATATATATATATATATATATATATATATATATATATATATATATATATATATATATATATATATATATATATATGTATATATATATATGTATATATATATATATATATATATATATATATATATATATATATATATATATATATATATATATATATATATATATATATATATATATATATATATATATATATATATATACGGGAGTAAGCACTAACAAAACTGTCCGATGAACGGGAACGTGAAACTCAGAGTAACAGTTTTTTTGTTATATTTCTGCTGTTTTTAAATAAAGTATATATATATATATATATATATGCTCCATTCTGGACGGGACGCCGGTCCGACGCAGGATTGTTCATTTTTACCAGCTGAGTGAAGTGGAGCAACAAGAAATATGGTGTTGTACTAAAGGAAAATAGAAAATGCAACGCATCACCAGGTCTTGGAAACGACATCGAATCTTACGATCAACAACATAACGACTAAGCGAAGTCTTTCCACACATACATGCATACATACATACATACATACATACATACATACATACATACATACATACATACATACATACATACATACAAGTCGTCACACTTATATTGACAACTTGATCGCAGACACTTGCCTGGAATGTATCCAGGACCTCGCGGCAGTGATGATGCAACGAGAAGTATTGCGGTTGGACTTTGTTGCTGCGAGCCAGGTTGCAACCCGCTCATAATAATAGTAATAATAATAATAATAATAATAATAATAATAATAATAATAATAATAATAATAATAATGATGATGATGATGATGATGATCATGATCATGATGAATATGATGATGATGATGATAATAATAATGATGATGATGATGATGATGATGATGATGATGATGATGGTGGTGTTGATGATGATGATGATGATGATGATGATGATGATGATGATGATGATGACAAAAGTAGTATGGATACGAGGTAAAGGGTGCTTGGTACCACCATATACCGGAAAATGTAACGGACGCAAAGAGGAAGGTGTTAGAGCGCCCAAGGCCAGGCATGGTAACCTTTAAGAGGGAGAAACAAGAGTGCCTAATAATCGATGTAGCTGTTCCGGGAGATCAACATGTCATCATGAAAGAAAGAGAAATGATTGATAAAAAGGAAAACCTGAGAATGAGATCGCCAAGATTTGGCAGCTACGAGAGACTTACGTTGTCCCTATTGTTATCGGTGCATTGGGTTCAATACCACCCAACCTGAAGAAACATCTGGAAGCTTTAGAAATTCCATACAGTCTAAGTGCATTGCAAAAATCAGCATTACTTGGAACTGCATGCATATTGCGTAAAGTACTGTCTGTTCGAGGTCCGTGTTGTGACTTGACAGATAATACAAAACCACCGGTACACACAGTATCTTCAATCAACACCATCGCGATATTAGATATTGTACGACAACTTCAATAATAATAATAATAATAATAATAATAATAATAATAATAATAATAATAATAATAATAATAATAATAATAATAAAAATAGTAAGAGTGTAAACCTCCGCCAAGACAACACCAAAGTCATCTGAACGATTAGCCGGAGATGATTTTTAAAATGAGAATATCTGGAATAAACTCGACTGCTCTCGCAAACGAGAATACTAAAATTGAACCCGACCGCTCTCACAAATTAAGTAAAAAACAAACAAAAATAATCGCGAATCCTTGTCCGGTGCCTGATCGATCCCAATGGTAATCATGGAATGTGAAGGTGGGTGTGCTGGCTGTGTTTGTAATGCTCTGTGTGTGTCGTCTGCACTGGGAACTGGGACAGTTTTCACTATGAAGACCCTTTTTAGTCTACCCACTGATATAGTGTGTTTACGATCATTAAGGTCTATAGTGAAAGAGTTTTCCACGCGTAAAAGAAAACAGATAGGACCTGCATACGGTGCTGTTAACGGAGGTTTAGCAACCTCGTTGCGCACAAAAACGTGAGTTCAAGAAGTAAGGCTTCCTTCAAGACAGAGCTAGAAATGTAATTGTCAAGTAGGTAAAAGGTTTTAAAGAAGAGCGATAAATATGTTAGTGTTATTTAATTTCTGCTCCTGATGCAGATTAAGCCAAGGAGTTTTGAAGCGGATTATCGAGAAACAATGTGGTGCATAAAAGGGATGAAATGTGGATAGGAACTATCAAGACAGAATTACAAGGAGGACAGAAACAAAGGAGTATTGTCATAAGCACGGGTGACAAGAAAGAACAAGAGGGACTCATGGTTTTTGGCTGAAGAGATGCCACGCGGTGCATGAATGACTGGCGGCCCAATTGAATGAGTGTGTCCAGAAAGGTACAGTCCCCACGTGGATGGTGACAGTGAGGATAACGAAAGATAGAAGAAAGGGGAATATTGTGGGAAACTATTGTGCCATAGCATGCCTAAACATAATCTGGAAGATACTCACTGGAGTATGTGTGGCAAAGACATACACTTTCCTGGGACAGGAAGAAATACTACCAAGGTAACAAAAGGTATGTACCAAGGATCACCTGGTCATCGATAAAACAGTTTTAAGGCAGCGTAAAAAGCATCATGCAAACATGTCTGTGGCTAGTATGGACTTTAAGAAGGCTTATGATATGAAGCCTCTTTCTTCGATCGTTGAATGCCTACAGATGTTTGGTGTTGCTGAAATGACAAATTTTCCGATGCATAACATGAAAGAGTGGGAAACCAAATTGTACTCAAGTAATGTATTTCTTGGAGAAGTTAATATTAAAAGGGGCATTTTCCAAGGTGACACGTTTTCTCTGTTACTGTTTGTAATTGCACTAATACCCATAACAATAACACTTAAGAAAGTTAATAGGCGTAGGAGTGTCTGTGTGGTAAGTAGCTTGCTTATCAACCACATGGTCCCGGGTTCAGTCCCACTGCGTGGCATCTTGGGCAAGTGTCTTCTACTATAGCCTCGGGCCGACCAAAGCCTTGTGAGTGGATTTGGTAGAAAGAAACTGAAAGAAGCCCGTCGTATATATGTATAAATATATATATGTATGTGTGTATGTGTTTGTGTGTCTGTGTTTGTCCCCCGAACATCGCTTGACAATCGATGCTGGTGTGTTTATGTCCCCGTAACTTAGCGGTTCGGCAAAAGAGACCGATAGAATAAGTACTAGGCTTCTAAAGAATAAGTCCTGGGGTCGATTTGCTCGACTAAAGGCGGTACTCCAGCATGGCCACAGTCAAAAGACTGAAACAAGTAAAAGAGTAAAAGAGTAAAAGAGTAAAAGAGTATGGGTTACCGATGTGGAAAGAAAGGCCCATCATTGAACCATCTGTTTATGGATGACATGAAATTGTTTGGGAAATCTGAAAAACAGATAGATTCCTTAACCAAAACAGTCCAGATGTGTGGTAGGGACATCGGTATGGAATTTGGTATTACGAAATGCTCAGTACTTAATATGGAAAGAGGGAAGAAAGCATCCTGTAGAGGATTGCGGTTACCATCAGAAGAGACAGTGGGTGAACCCGACGATAGCGGGTATAGATATTTAGGGATTATGGAGCTGGATGACATTCTACACAGAGAAATGAAAGTCAAGGTTAGTGAGGCGTATCAAAAAAGGGTGAAGATGGTGTTGAAATCCAACTTCAATGCCAAAAATTTGATTACCGCAGTGAATATCTGAGCAGTTGCGGTGGCCAGATATAGTGCGTCCATCCACAAATGGACTAAGGAGGAAATATCAACACTGGATAGAAGGACGAGAAAGTTGATGACGCTGCATCGGGCGCTACACTCTAAAGCAAACGTAAACAGACTGCATATGAAAAGAAAGAATGGTGGCAGAGGACTAATTAGTATAGACCATTGTATAAGAAGTGAAAGGAGAACGCTTGCCGAGTTTATAGTGATGAAGGCTTGCTGCAATATGCCGCGAAAGATATGGGTGTAAATGCAAATGAAATGATAAGCAAGGAATAGGTTTACCAAAGAGCTGAGAAGAAGAGAAAAGAAAACCTTCTTGAAATGAGAATGCGTGGACAGTTTGAAAGGAATACATAAAACGTTAAGGATAATACAACATCCTGGGCATGGCTTGAGCAAGGTGATTTGAAGCGTACCACCGAAAGCCTGATCATTTCTGAACAATACCAGGCTCTTGCTACCAATTCCGTGAAGTATAACATCTATAAAACTTCTGACACCCAGAAATACAGACTCTGTGGAAAGAGTGTGGAAAATGTGACCCACTTGGTAAGTGGATGCGAGAGCCTTGCACAAAAACAATACAAACGCCGCCACGATAAAATGCGTGTGTATCTTCTTTGTCTCTTACGCCGTAAATACCAATATGAAGTAACAGAGAACTGGTATGAGAATGTACCCAGTAAAGTTATGCAGCAGGATGGAAAAGTAACAATACTGAATGTCGTGTGTAAAGAGGTTGAAAAAAATCAACAAGTACTCCGAATTGAAAATGGAAATAGCAAGACTGTATTGAAAGCCAGGTGGTAATGGAAAAGTGATACCAGTAGTAATGGGAGCGTTGGGCTCAATCCCATTGAAACTTCGTATGGCAACTAGAAATCCCACCGAAGATTGATGTCTTGCAAAATCCCACACAAGATTGATGGCTTACAAAATGCAGCCTTATTGGGCACAACGCACATCTTAAGGTAAGTATTATCTGTTTGAGGTTCTTGCTGTGACTTGGCAGATGACTAAAGACTCCGGTGCATCATCTTAACTAGGGTTCGCGTCCGAGCCTTCCATGCTAACCACGGCGCCCTGCTACTCGACCAGGCAGCAGATAGTTTCTTCGCCAGCGATTGAACTACCAAACTTTTAGGCCCAATTACGCTTGCACATTACCTCACGGACCCTTCCGGGGAAAGACATGCAGTGCCAATATGGTTGACAGGCTCAGAAATGTAGGTGTGCCATGATTTCAAACACAAATAAAAGATCCCTAAAATGTTCAATACCATTCCCTGTATATCTGGTTTTATATCAGAGTAACCTTCTCCTGGAGATACGCTTTTAACAAAAGATAAGGAGTGCCTCACTCCCAGTGGTCTTCCATCACACCGGACACCAACCTGGAATTTTTGAGGGCCTGCACTATTGCTAGGTATTTGTTGAACCTACACTAGGTCCATCCGTCCTTTTGACAGGTCTTGTGTATACTCCCGTTGGGTTTCTGACAATCCTTCTCATCTGGCAAGCCTAGTGTGAGTGCCAGTTTAGTCGCCGGTGACCCGACCATGCAGCAGTTTGTACTGAGCGCCCGTTACCAATTGCACTGATAGAAACCTCACTAGTGACCTGTCATCCATCCATACATACGTCCATGCATTCATACATACAAGATGCCTGTACCAATTAAAAGCGGGAGAACCTTTCGAGATTTAAAAGATGTTGAACAAAAGAAGATTGCTTTCTTTGAAAGCCTTGCTACGAAGTAGGTGGCCGGTCAAAACTAGCGCTAAATTAAAAAGAGTAAAAGCACACACACACACACACACACACACACACACACACACACACACACACACACACACACACACACACACAAATACAAACATACACATCCAGTTGCTCACACACACGTACACATATATGTGAGTGTGTGTATATATTTATGTATATATAAATATATACATATATGTGTGTATATGCCTGGTATATATATATTTACATATATATAAGTCATCTAAGTTTTATATATATATATTTATACACACACAAACATATATATATACATACACTCGCACACACATACACACACACACACATGTATACATACATACACATACAAATACAGACACACGCGTACATACACGTATACATATATATATGTGTGTCTATATATATATATATATATATATATATATATATATGTATCTGTGTATATATATGTCTATATGTACGTATATATAGATGTGTGTGTGCGCGTGCGTGCGTGTGTATGTATGTGTATTTACACACACACACACGAATCACACATGAGTGTCCATGCATTCCACAATAAAAACCTTGAGTGGGAAAATTCTGTTACTCTGCCTTTCAAGAGAGGAAAACTAATTATGGTCCTTCCTTCGCCTCTCCTTCCCTTTCATTTCCATTCATTCATTCATTCATTCATTCATTCATTCATTCGCTAATTCGCTCGTTCGTTCATTTGCTTATTCGCTCATTCACGCATTCTCTCATTCGTTCATTCTTTTAGTCATTCATCCATTCATGGATTGACTACTTCTGACGTTCAGGCAAAGCTATATTCCAAGTACATGCAGAAACCCACATACATACAGACGCTTAAACACAACCAACACACACACACGCACACAAACGCACACACAGGTACACACACACAGGTACACACACACAGGTACAAACACACAGAGGTACACACACACACACACACAGTCACTCACATATTAACATACAGACATACACAAATGCACGCACAACACAGACACTGAGAATCGAGGAGACCTCGCTGTTACACAGTCATACTTACGCATAAACACACGTAAACAAACGGATACACACTCACACATTCACATAGACACACATGCACACAGAGACGCATGCACACATTCACAGAGACACACACTAACAGACGCACATTCAGACTTTAGTGCAAATATTCCAATTGCATACACGCAAATGCAAACATTGATACATACATCTGCGCATGTGTGAAGATAGACACATGCAGAGATTCTTTCAAGCCTTTCCTCATACACAAACGAAAACCAGACACACATATATATACATATGTTGATAGACGCTTACAGACACATACACACATAACAAGACATGCGCACATACATACTTATAGACATACAATCAAACACTCATACTCGGTGAAACACAAAAACGCACGCAGTTACTTGAACACGTATAGGTACACATACACACACATATATACGTTATGCAATCTCAAGTACAGTAAGCCATGCCCATGCATATGCACCACACGTGCACATTCGGCCCCATGCAGCCACTCACACATTCATTCACACACACACACACACATACACACAAACACACATACACACAGCCACGCATACATATCCATCGACACAGTCATACGCACATATTCTTTCAGTCATAACCAAAGTCAGTCACACACACACAGACACACACACATACATTCACATAGATAACGTGCACATGCACATAGATACACTGACACAGTCATACATATACATATACACACATATATACATACATCCACATACACACGCATACACACATACACAGACATGCACAGAAACACACATGTATACACATATAAAGGTACACCTGCAGAATGACAGGTACACACACATACCTCTATACACATACGCATATTTATATATACATTCAGAAATGCTTATATACATACGCATAGATACAATCAAAGATACATACACATATACATATACAGTCAAATACAGTGACAGATATATATATATATATATATATACACACATCCATTTACAGAGGCAGACAGTTTCTTATACGCACACGCAAACACACATACACATAAAAACATATATGCATAATGGCACTATATACACACACACAGCTGCCCTATGTCTATATACACACACACCACACAAATGCACACATGGATACCCAGACGCATACGTACACAAGCAAATGCACACGAATATACACATAGAAACACATGCACACACTGATCCACACGCACACACACACACACACACACACACACACACACACACATATATGTACAGACAGTTTCACATATCTACACGCTCATTTATGTACACATACACATTTATGGACTCAAAACTCCTGATACGCAAACCCATACACGAAAGAATTCAGATACACATACAAATATAAACACATGCACACCACACACACACACACATACACACACAGACGCATATGCACAAGACCTGAACCTCCACGGAGTAAAGAGCCAATAACCACATAAACCATAACATTTACTCCATCACACACACACACACACAAATTACAGCAAAATATAAACAACAATACTATTTTATATATATATATATATTTTTAGATTTTCTATTTGTGTTCTCTATCAACGCTGAGGTCATGATGGAGCGCCCTCTTGGAGCAGAAAATAAATATATGAATAAAATAAATAAAACAGAAAATAATAAAGAATATATATAATGGCCAATTTTTAAATACTAGCATATGAAATGAAGTGGCATGATTACATAATAGATGTGTCCAATAATATTAACCTGTTAATAACTAGTTATGTAATAAGATAGGAAAGACAGACGATTGCAACTCGAAAAACATGAGACAACAACATCCATGGCTAATTTGAAAATGACGTACGCAGCCATACAATCAAAGTGCTTTTGTTTTGTCTTTAGTCATTGGATGGCGGCCGTTCTGGAACATCGCTCTGCAAAGGTCGTTCTAGTCGAACAAAGAGTAACCCCGGTGCTAATTTTTTTGTTTTTTTTAAAGTGTGGTGGTACTTTGGTACTTACTGTACCAGCTTCTTTTGCCGAACTGCTGAGTTACAGGGATGTAAACAAACCAACAGCGGTTCCCGAGCAGGGGAGAAACACAAAGTCGCGCGCGCGCGCAAATATATATTTTCCATTTGTTTCGAGAATTAAACTGTGGCCATGCTGGGGCATCATCTAGAAGTGTTTCAGTGTAATAAATTGAACCCAGTACTTGGTTTCTTAAAGTATGGTACTTATTCTATCGGTTTCTTTTTGCCGAAGCGCTACGTTACATTGATGCTAACAAAACTGGTTGTCAAGCGGTGTGGTGTGTGGGACAGACACAGACATATACAGACACATATATATGACACGCTTCCACACAGTTTCCACCCATCAAATTCACTCACAAAACATTGGTCATCCCGAAGCTATAGTAGAAGAGATATGTCCAAGGTTCCGCACACCAAATTCGAATCCAAGTAGTTGTAAAGTTTCATAGCCACACTGAAATACCTGAGCCTATAATGAAATATGGAATACAGAATACCTGGCTGTAAAACCACGTGATCATGTGATCGAGTAGAAAATCGGACTTTGCCACACATCGCTAGTCATAATGCTCAATGCTCTTTGCTTCGTTTTAGCTTTCGAATAATGCTACCGCTGGCTAGGCGAGCAGGTCAACATTACCACCGATCGAGAGATTAGCCCTTCACAGAATTAGCCATTTACAGCAGAGTGAACTGGAGCAACGTGAAATGAAGGGTTCTGCTCAAGAACACAACGTACCGCCCTATCTGAGTATCGAACCCATGACCTCTAGATCGTGAGTGGCACCACTAGACCATGCGCCTATGTAACAAAATAAAAGAAAAATGCAATATCTAACTACATAATAAAGTATAAAATCATACACTACCCGACGATATAATAAGCAATACCAAACACTAGGACACGCCTATGCCTCACCAGTCCAGAAACTCCCACCTGTTTGTTTTTTCAGACAGGTCCACCTCCCGTCT
>NC_142952.1:25318730-25321230 GCF_046866305.1 Octopus bimaculoides
GCAGCATTTTTTCCGGCATTACGTTCTGCGATCGGATGTTGCTGAAATCAACTTTACCTCAGGGGAGCTCCCCTTCCCCTCGAAATTCTTGGTCCTAAGCCAAAATTAGAAAGGATGTATCTTTTCAATAGCCTGTCCTTCAGGTCAATATTTTGTAATTGTTGCAGCAAATAAGCCATTATTAGATGTAATCACTTAGTTAAAGTATGATTTATTAAATGTCACTTGACAAACTATTCTCAAATTATTGAAATTTCTTCTCTTAGATAGAGACAGAAAACAAGGACCTATTGAAATTGTTTGCACCATTTGGGGAAATCTGGAGATAATATTTACAGATTTATAAAATCTGAAAAGTAATTTATATGTTTGGAGTGTGATTTCGATTGTATTTACTAGCAAGGGAGACAAATATTGACATGTTTCGATATTATTTTACATCGTCAGTTTGGTATGGTTTATTTTTGTTTTTCACTTGCAACCACATTTATGTGTGTGCTTACATGTATGTCTACATATCTGGGTCTATGGATATGTGAATGTTAACAATCAGTTTCATTTCTGTATTTCTTGTCAGTAGAGAAAGAGGCGGACTCTAACATAGATTCAAGGTTCCGTTTGTATGTATTTATGTATGTATTTATTCACGTAGTTATTTATGTACGTAAAGATGTATGTATACATATAATTATGTAGGCAAGTATGCATGTATACATGTATGTATGTATGCACAAGTGGATGTGACTCTGTGCATCAGTATGTTTTCATATTTATGCCTTTGTATATGAGCGATTATTACAAGCTAAACTTCTTTAATATTTTAAATATTTTCACAGTTCCACCAACGTCTTGGAGATGGAGTTTCTTAATTAGTTTTGTCTTCTAGTTTTATGAAGTCCATTTTCTCAAGATGTTTACTGCAGCAATTAGTAAAATATTCAATTACGCTAATAATTACAGGTATAAATCTAAAATTATATTCCGGTTAGAGTCTCTGCGGATCTCTCATTAGTTTGCCATAGGTGCTTTCTGTTTGGAAATTCGTTAACATTATACTACACACACACACACACACACACACACACACACACACACAC
This sequence comes from Octopus bimaculoides, assembly GCF_046866305.1. Classification (NCBI taxonomy): domain Eukaryota; kingdom Metazoa; phylum Mollusca; class Cephalopoda; order Octopoda; family Octopodidae; genus Octopus; species Octopus bimaculoides. Next base: position 25,319,828 of record NC_142952.1, read on the forward strand.
ACACATATATATATATATATATACGTACATACATACACGTATAGTCGTCACTAAAGAGACGGGAGGTGGTAGTAAGCATCAATAGCATTGTTAGAAATAAGACCCAAAACAATTCTTAGTCATGTGAGAGTACTTTTCTAACGACTAACAAAAGAAACACGCCCCCTTCCGCCGGCAAGTGAGATGGCGCCATATCAGCGCTGATTTCAGATCTGATTAATCTTCATTAGTGACCCACTACTCAGTCGCCGAGGGTTAAAGAACCTAATGCATCTTGTCAGTTTCATTCAGAACAAAATAGGAAACTGACTGATTTCGAAAATGGTGAAGTGAATATTTTAAATTATTAAGGTGGCTGTTCGCAATTGACAATCAATAGGCAACGAGTATAGTCGTCAGGTATAAAGTATAAAGTGACGTAGGGTGGTAGTGAGCACCAGCATTGCTAGAAAGAAGAGTGAAAACAAGTCTTTGACACTTGTTGCCTTGCGGTTGTAAATTGCGAACAGCCACCTTAACCATTTATATATATGTATGTATTATTTTATTCTTTTACTTGTTTCAGCCATTTGACTGTATACACACACACACACACACACACACACATACACACACACACACACACACACACATATATATATATATATATATATATACGGTGAAAATTGTATATATATATATGCATACATATATATACGACGGGCTTCTTTCAGTTTCTGTCTACCAAATACACTCACTAGACTTTAGTCGGCCCGAGGCTATAATAGATGGCTATAATAGAAGATATCTGCTCACAATGCTACGCAGTGGGACTGAACTCGGAACCATGGGATTGGGATGAAAGCTTCTTCCCACACAGCCAAGTCTACGCCTATGTATGAAAAAATAGTTAAAATATTTTGTGTATAGTAGAACTGTGGCCTATTTGTTGCAAATAACTTTTGATAATAAAATGTTATACGGGCTGCCGAGTGTCAAGTGGACTCCGGTTGAGAATCACTGATTTAAGGTTTCGTGAGGTACAACGTTTAAAACCATGTTGGCATTCCAAAACCAAGGTAATACCAGCGTGGTAGTCATAATTCTGGACAGAAGACAAATCTCAAAGAGATGGACGGCAGAATAGTGAAACGTATTGAGTTTAAAACCTTTGAACTACGGAAGCAAAAGAAACAGCAGAAGAGTACCACCCTGTGTCAACACTGTGTTAAACAAAACCATTTGTCAGGAGCTCCTTAAAGCTGGGTACGAAGGGAAATTGTGAGGGCTGTATTTACGAAACCATTTCATTCACCTATTAACACGGGTAAGTGGAAAACAAAAATGGTGTCTAAACTCACAGAAGTGGTCAACGGCTCACTGGAATAATGTCGTCTTTTCTGATGAATCATTATTCGCCCCCT
>NC_142952.1:25328730-25338730 GCF_046866305.1 Octopus bimaculoides
TGCAGTTAAATGACTGAAACAAGACAGAGAATTAAGCGATTATATATATATATATTATATATAAAGGACATTAACTGTGTATTCATGCCTCACGTTATCGAGGGACTAAATAAGTAAAAAAACTACCAAAAATAAGCAATATAATTAACGAAAGCGAGGGAATGCAGCTTTTCAAAATTTATCTCTTAAAAACATTTAACTCAACGGTAGACCACTGGTTTCTCAATCAAATACAGAAAAAACTGTGAAGTAACCTGTATTCTTTTGTTCATCATTATGAGGTTTTTTTCACCCTGACTACTTGATAAATTCTTATAAAGAATTTATCCTATATTATATTATATATATATATATATATATATATATATATATATATATATATATATATATATATATATATATATATATATGTCATCTCTTAATTTTCTGTCTTGTCTATGTCTTCTCGTGAAAGAGCTTCCGTGATGTTAAGCCCCTCCGCCCATGTTTCTGGTTTCCGTTAAAGATTTTGTTTCTTGTTCTTCTCTCGGTTATATATATATGTTTGTGTATATGTGCGTGTGTGTGTGTGTGTGTGTGTGAGTGTGCGTGTGTGCATAAATCTATGGATATATATATACATATACACACATATATTAATACATTTATATATATGCGTATATACGTAGGTATATGTATATATACTTATATATAGGTGTATGTATACTTACTTATATATAAGTGTATGTATACATATATATATATATATATATATATATATATATATATATATATATATATATATATATATATATATATATATATATATATATATATATATATATATATATGTATGTATGTATATATGCATATATGTATGTAGATATGTATGTATGTATGGATGCATGCATGCATGCATGTATGTATATATGTATGTATGTATGTATGTATGTATGTATGTATGTATCTAAATGGTCGCCGCAGAGCGTTAAATTGTCGGTGGAAGTTGAGGCAATCCAGCGCCCCAACTCAAAGAAGGCTGGCTAAGTGAAACATATGAGCTACTGGGAAAAGATACATGAACTGAAGCTCCACTCCCTGGAGGAATGCCGGAGCTATATGCAGTGATATTCACATGGAAGTTCTTGAAACTTCTAACACCGAACTTTGGAATTAAAAGTAATACCAAACACCGAACTGTATAATACCGAAGATGCAGTCTTCTCTATCTTGATTAAGGACCCAGTATTGCAACAGCTTGTGTTTCAGAGTAACACAACTGTTTTATCATCTTACCAAAGAACCTCAGAGATTTGTGAGATGTAGCTGTGAAAACCTTCAAAAAGCACCTGAATAAATTGCTATCCGAAATCACTGATTGACCGACATCGCGGCATGTGGCACAAACAAGAGCTGTTCCGATCAACTCACTTCTTCACCAAAAGTAGTACAGATAGGAGACGCAAAACACTGAGCGGTGGTGCTCCAGCATGGCTCCAGCCTGGCTCCAGCCTTTGGTTGAAACCAGTAAAATAATAAAAGAATACAGGAATATGTGTGTGTGTCTCTGTATGTGTATGTGTGTACCTTTGCGTGCGTGCGTGCGTGCGTGTGCGTGAGTGTGTGTGTGTGTGTGTATGTAGGTGTTGCTATCTTCTTTTTTACAGATTAAATTACTGGATGTATGCATATGTTAACGTGTGTACTTCTTCATATTATCATGTGACTGACATTAAGAGGTGTATCTGCTCCTCCAATGAAATATAAACTTCAGCAATAGTCACATTTTGAATATCAAAACCATCGTGCACATTTTAGTTCTTCTACTTAAAGATGGCAGTAGAAGAATACGTGTCAGTATGTCTCATTTCTCACCCGAGAACAACAGCCTTTCAAGACTGTTATTTAAAGATCTAGAAACCATAGAAAATCTACAATAGTTGCCGATAGATTTGTTAAATCATAATTCCGGAAGTTGTAGGTTTAGAAGCCATTGCAGTAATGATATTTTTTTTGTGACATTTAATTTTAATGCATTCTTCACATCTATTGGCCAATTGACCTCTGCGAGAACACAAAAGTGGATCAGTAGATTCCGAAGATATTAATGATTGTCTTGGACTGTGAATAATTAGTAATAAGAATTTCTATAGAGAAATAATTTCTTTTATGGTGAGAAAGAAGATAAGAGAATTCGTGATTTGGTCATTAGCTGATGTAAACCTCTGCACGAAATGGCAGATCTTTCGTCTTCAATCTCACAGTAAATAAATGGAGATCAGTTTAGGAACGTTTCTTTGAACAATACATAAATCTGGTTTTCATCTACACATTCACTCGCGCGCATACATAAACACATATACACACACATACACACTCATACAAACACACAGAAACGAACACACACGCTAACATTTACACATTCTTGCTTTCAGTCATCGCAACTATGACAACCGATGACTTTAGCATGGCTTTATAAGCTTTCGCCACATTGGTCGGTTTTCGGCTTCGTGTCTGCCATTTATTATGATCAATTCCTTTCCACTTCATGTTCCTTTTTGCAGTATCTGTGAATCTCAGTCTAAATCCTCCATGGTTTCTTTTCCCTTTGCGGACTTGGAGGTAAACGAGTTGTCTGGGTAGTCTGTTGTTGTCCCTCCTGTGTACACATCCCAGCCAACGTAAATTTCTATCAATGAGAATCTCCATCACAGGAGACAGACCAGCACTCCTTAGGATCCCTTCATTTCTGTTCTTATCAAAGAGACTCATGATCCGTCGTAGATCCGATCCATTGATATGAAAACCTGAAAAACGCTAACAAGCACACATAATTTCCACATAAACAGTGATGTAGACCGCCTCTACAAAAACGAAAACAAGGCATTAGAGGCTTAACATTGATCTAAAATGCCGTTGAGGAGGGAGGGGGTACTTACATCGACCCCAGTGCGCAACTGGTACTTATTTTATCGACCTGAGAGGATGAAAGCTAAAGTCAACCGCAGCGTAATTTGAATTCAGAACATAAAGACGGACGAAATTGCAACTGGCCCCCTCCCCCAAAATCTCGGGCCTTGTGCCAAGAGTAGAAAAGAATATAGAGGTATTCAGTGTAAATTTGGCATTATTCCCAAATTTCCATCGAAACGTACGAAAGCAAGACGTCTTCATGACATATGGCATCCTTCATTGATTTACATTCACCCAGCAGCTCTAACTTCATAAGTTGATAGATTCAAGGTTTATATTTGTTGGGGAGCACTTTCCAGGTTTGCCGTTCTCCTTTACGGGTCAGAAACGTGGAGGGTCACCAAATCCGTAAAGAATAAGCAACAGACCTTCGTCAACAAATGGCTGCACTACACACTCAAGATCTGGTGGTCGAACAAAATTTCAAACAGAAATCAGTGGAATAGAAGGAACCAAACTCCCATCAATCAAGAAATTCTCTTCTACTCTAGGCATAAGGCCCGAATTTTTTCGGTCGATTGGATCGACCCCAGTACACAACTGGTACTTAGTTTATCGACCCCGAAAGGATGAGAAGTAACGTCGACGTCGACGGAATTTGAACTCAGAACGTAACGACAGACGAAATACCGTTAAGCATTTCGCCCGACGCGCTAACGTTTCTGCCAGCTCGCTGCTTTTCAATTAAGAAATTCTGAAAAGAAAACGGGCCTGGGTAGGTCACGCTCTAAGAAGACTTCCAAGCAGCATTGCAAGACAACTGAAATTGGTGAAAGTAAAAGCAACCTTATACGATATCAGATTGAAAACTGCTGAAGGTAAATCCACCGTATATGTTAGTAGAAAATATATTCTATGACCTTCGAGATCCCTCTAAAGCCAAGATTATCCCTGAGTGCCAAATCCAAGATATTTAACTTTGCATGTAAGAAACATTTAGCCAAAATTCCACAAGATTATCCCCTGTTAACCATGCGATCCCCAAAATTACGCCGTTCATTGAAATTCTAAATAGTCTCCAAGTATGCTTTTCTTTTCTTTTCCACATTCCTTCCTTCTTTCCTTCATTTCTTTCTTTTCCTTTCTTCCTTTCTCTCTCTCTCTCACTTTCTTTCTTTCTTTCTTTCTTTCTTTCTTAAATTCATTTTGTTTCTTCTTTCCTTTCGTTTTTCTCCATTTTTATTTTATTTTCATATTTACAGGTTGTCGTGTAATATTTAACATTTTATCTGGGGCCATGCTGGTGCACTGCCTTGAAATGGTTTTATCGAACAAATGAAGCGATGTACTTATTCTTTTAAGTCTGACATTAATCCCATCAATCTCTTATCCTGAACCGCTAATTGACAAGCACGTAAACAAACCGACACCAGTTGTCAAGAAATGGTACCGGGTGACAGACACAAACACAAAAGCCACACATATACGTCGACATACATACACAAGTGCATACATACATACATACATACATACATGCATACATACCTACATACATACATATATACATACATACATGCATACATATATATATTCACACACACACATACACACATACATAATGTATACATACATACATATATATATATATATATATATATATATATATATATATACTCTCTTTTTTACTCTCTTTTTTACTCTCTTTTACTTGTTTCAGTCATTTAACTGCGGTCATGCTGGAGTACAGCCTTTCGTCGAGCAAATCGACCCCAGGACTTATTCTTTGTAAGCCTAGTACTAATTCTATCGGTCCCTTTTTGCTGAACCGCTAAGTTACGGGGACGTAAACACATCAGCATTGTCAAGCGATGGTGGGGGACAAACACAGACACACAGACACACATACATATATTTACATATATACGATGGGCTTCTTTCAGTTTCCGTCTAACAAATCCACTCACAAGGCTTATAGAGATTAATAAATCCAGGCTTATATTTTCAGATATACTAATTTGCATTGTATCTTATAGATTTTTTTTTTATCTAAATATGCTGACACAATAGGAACGATCGTTGGAAATGCATGGTACAATTCTCAGCTAAATATATGACTCTCCATTCTTATACACAGGGTTTTCAAGCAGTTTCCGTCTATGAAATTTACTCATAAGGCGTTGGTCGACCAGGGACTATAAGTAGAAGACACTTCTAATGTCGAACAGTGGGACTGAACGTGAATCCACGGGAGAGTAAAGAACACTTCTTAACCAGACAGCCACGCTTGCGTCTAGTATTTATTATATTTAAAAGTGATCAGAAATAACGGGGCCCAGTGCAATAAGATTGTTTTGAGGCGCTGTCCTCTCGATCATATTAGAAGCAAAGATATTAGAAGTAAAGATACATTCCAAGAATTCTTACGAGAAGAGGAAACGAGATATCACTGCGTCGTCTGTTGAAGCATCGCTCGTTTAGATTCACAGCTTGGTTGTCAGATGAGCTTCAGTTTAGACAGTTTTCGATAATAACATAAAACTGACAGTTGTAATGTTATGACATTGTAAATATAGAAGCTATTTCTATATTCTGTACGCCGGAAGCGATCTTTGGCTTCATATATATATATATATATATATATATATATATATATATATATATATATATATATATATATATATATATATATACACACACATATACATATACATGTATATATGTATATATATATATATATATATATATATATATATATATATATATATATATATATATATATATATATATATATATATATATATATATATGTATATATATATATATATATATATATATATATATATATATATATATATATATATATGTGTATATATATGCGTATGTATGTATATATCATATATATATATGAAATGGAAGCGCCTAGCAATGCTGTGTATAAATATGAACTTATTACCAACTCAAATATGCTTGTGACATATTCGAACCCGTAAGAAAGCCATCCACTGTATTTTGTGATGGAGAATATTTCTCATCTAAGCGGACCTAAGCTACACTGTCGGATGCATGCATTGTGGAGTATTTATCTCCTCCTCAGCATCAGGCACTAGAAGGGGGAGACGCGACTGGTTGCATTAGAATACATACATACATACATATATAGATACATATATGTATATATGTATATATACGTTTGTGTATGTGTTGTATATATATATATATATATATATATATATATATATATATATATATATATATATATAAGCAATGTTAATTCTCTAAATGAAGTATTAACAGTAACTGCACGATAAAGTGTAGTATATTGCCACTTAAGTGTGGCTGACCCCTAGGGGTGGATGTTACTGTTGCTTTTAGCCCCAGGAGGACATCTCCTCCAGCTGGCTTATCGACACACTACTGTGTCCTGTGCTACAGATCATGATGGGAGGGGTAACTTCCCTTGGCAAACAGGACACAGTAGTGTGTCGATAAGCCAGCTGGAGGAGATGTCCTCCTGGGGCTAAAAGCAACAGTAACATCCACCCCTAGGGGTCAGCCACACTTAAGTGGCAATATACTACACTTTATATATATATATATATATATATATATATATATATATATATATATATATATATATATATATGTATAAGCAATATATGAGTATATGCATATATATGTACATGTATGTACATGCCTTCATCTACATGTACATATAGATACATATCTGAGTACATGACGTTGCAGAAAACATGGACAAAATGATAAACAAGGTACAAAAAAACAAGCAGGCCACATAGAGAACATATCCTTCATCAGCTGCCACCATTAAAACACTGGCGTTTCGAAGAGTTAGGGCAATAAATTAAACAATAGTGTAAAAAATTGGATATTAATCAATATCAATTTAATACCGGGTAACTAGCACATTAAAAGAATCAGGGAGATTCAAAAAAAAATATCTGAGATCTCAAGGATTATTGTATATGTTTATATAAAAATATATAAGAGTATATATAAAGGAGGCCACTAGGTGGACTGCTAATGTGCTAGAAGAAGATCACATGTCATGTGTCTACTAAGACCGAATAATTCTCAAAGGGAATTTAGCGAAGCAACAAAAACGTAAAGTGGGCAAGACCAGTGAAAATTACACAAAAAAATACAATTATCTGCAAATATATGTTTCGAAATTAACATTTTCTTATCAAAAATATCCGTTTCTCATCAGTACAGATCGTTAGATAGAACAATTTAGAGAATCGTATATACTAAGTTGTACGCCACAAGGAACGCACGTGTATACGGTTCTAAAAATTATACTTTCTACGGCAAAATTATACTTTCTACTTCTTCCATGATTATCTAAGACAAGCTGTCGAGGTTCGATTCCTGTCAACTTTAAATGACAAGAACATTTATTCAAAACGATTGGCCAGTTTCTTAGTAGACACATGACATGTGATCTTCTTCTAGCACATTAGCAGTTCACCTAGTGGCCTCCTTTATATATACTCTTATATATTTTTATATAAGCACACACACACACACACACGCACACACACATATATATATACATATATACAGTGATAGATAGATAAAGAGTTCTATGTCTTCCTTTGTTAATGTGTCAATGTACAGTAAATATGATGTGTATGTATATACATCTATCTGTCTATCTATTTATCCATCTATATATCTATCTATCTATCTATCTATCTATCTATCTATCTATCTATCAATATATATATATATATATATATATATATATATATATATATATATATATATATATATATATATTTACAGCAAGAAGTAAATGAGAAATTTCGTTTCTTTCGATTGGAAAAGACGAATATATAGAGGATTGCAAGAGAGAACTGCTCAAATGATATTGACCCAGAGACCTTTTGGAATGACTCGCAAAGATGTGGGTTAGTTACCTGGTTGGATTAAAATCATGCTCCTGAAATTATCATGGACCACAACAATATAGACTCTAACATTTTATAATTTTCATAGCTGAGTATAATTTTATTTTATATACTTTTCTCTTTAAGTTTTTAGTCGATTAATTTACTGTAACAGTCTTTTCTAGATAATTTTTTGTCGACTTTTTATATACGCTTTCTGGGCAGGTTCTGTGTATTCTATATTTTTTATGTATGACTCTTACCTGGTGTTTGCTTTTTTCTTAACATTTGGAAGCCTTGATATCATTTATATGTAATGAAGTGTGTGTGTGTGTGTGTGTGTGTGTGTGTGTGTGTGTGTGTGTGTATATATATATATATATATATATATATATATATATATATATATATATATATGTATATATGTATACACTTAGGTGTATATATTTGTGACGTGTCACATATTTGGCGATGTTGGTGACGTCGGAGATGGAGATATTGTTTTTTGCTTACCTTGTTTTTTTTACCTCACTCTTTCGTAGAAAATTTTAGACCACGTTTAAAAAAGAAATCCGTCGACTAATAATTAAACATTAAGAAATACTTTTACTATCTGTGCCGACCGTTTTTCGAATAATAACGAAATGTGCCATTGTCAAATCCGGTAAGTGACGGCAAAATATTTTAAGCTTAGATTGACTTCATCCCTGTAATTTTTTGCCGCTTCATATACATCCAATACAATAATTACCTCGTGGAATGGAGGTACAAAACGAAGTGATTGCGATATTTACGTTTTCTTCGATATGTAAAAGAATTGGTGTTGATCCATCGAAACGAAATTTCACGCGGTGAGAAATTATTTTTGTTTATAATCCATCTAAAATAATGTTTAAACTGATGCGTAAAATATGTTCGTCTTGAGTAAATAATAGATAAGTTTCAGTTATACTGCGAAGCCTACAGCATGAAATCAGCATAGTTTGAGGGGGAAATATTCATTTCAAATTTTGGTACAAGGCCAGCAATTTCAAGGGAACGGTAAGTCGATTACATTGACCCCAGTGCTTCACTGGTAATTATTTTATCGACTCCAATAGGTTGAAGGAAAAGTTGACCTGGGCTGAACTGGAACTCAGAACATAAAGATAGACCAAATGCCGCTAAACATTTTGCACGATGTGTTAATGATTCTGCTAGCTCACCGCCTTAGTTTCAGAGGAAAATATTGCAACACATCTGATGAACGGTCTTCTGCTCCTTACCTTCTGGAATCAATGGTTTAATGGTATCCTTGTACCCCACCTCTCTCTCTCTCTCTCTCTCTCTCTCTCTCTCTCTCTCTCTCTCTCTCTCTCTCTCTCTCCTCTCTCTCTCTCACCGTCTGCTATACATAACAGTGAAATCTCTGAAATCACAATTAAACTGAATCATTTTTAACCCTCAAAATCATGAAAGTAACAGCAACAGTTCCTTCCGTATTGAAGCCAGCACATTAAAAGATTATTTAATTTATGTCGATGGTACTGTATATTAATATATCCTGTACTTCTTATCCCGAGATTTTGGTTAAATAATTTTTTTTTCATCTTGAGTTTGTACTTTAAAAAAAAAAAAAAATTCTTTGTGGGCTCAGACTGAGTTGCGTACGCAATGTGCTAATGAATGGTACACTTATCTCCCTTGATGTATACACAGGGTGTTTCCCACAAAACATTATACACATTTTAATAAATCAATTTTCATTTCTTCTTCTATTTAACCCATTAGAAATAATGACGGGAGACAGCCTGAGCTTTGAACGGAGGAAATTTATACTAAAATGTTACTGGAAAGTTGAAAACGCTGTCGAAGTTCTAAGTCAGTTTAGGAGATAGTTTCAAGCAGATCTACATTTGTGGCTTGCCATCTCTGGAATTAGAGATCAGTCTGAAGCGCATAGAACTATTCAGAATTCCCACAAGAAATGTTGCGGAGGACCGCGGATGTCGAGGTGCCCCCACAATGTTAGGAAAGTAGAGTAATACCTTACTTTACGAGGACCTCTTTACGAGACCCCTGGCTTACGAGTTATATTTTATAATAAATATAAAAAGGTTAAACAGCCATTGTGTGTGCATGGCAACGTCGCAACAGGTGGCAACGCTGGTTCTGACGTGTCTACACAACGACGGAGTAAAATGACGGCATAAAATTTC
>NC_142952.1:25346230-25353730 GCF_046866305.1 Octopus bimaculoides
TACATCTTATGAATTAAGTAGGAGTGTTCCCTGACAATTCTACCTTTGACGGCAGAAATCAATCAACACAGAATTAACTGTAGATAACACGTAATATTGATTGCTGTTCCTGGACAATTGCATATTCTTCGATACCGTTTCACCAAATGAAAGAAAAAGAGAACATTTGTCAGAAATATCATTGCCTTCAGAATTCATTTTAGATCGGGATGTAATCCTTGAGTGTGTGGAATGGCCAGTTTGTAAGATTAACACTTTAAGATATCGCCAATCGTCTTTGTATGGAGAGAGCTTATTCTAGGAAATGAAAACCGATGGATCAACTACTTGAAGATAATATTACATAGTCAAATGTTATTCTGGAGAGTATGAAGTAAAGACGCGAAGCAAAATATGCCCGATAGATTTCATTGAAATACTGGACTTCACACGTTTGGATACATATTCTTTGCACAGGATAAACAATGGTGTAGATAATCCATACCGTATTCCATAATTGCTTTCGGTATAAATAACAGTTTGATTAATCCGAAAAGAAAATAGTATCTGCTGAATATGAGAGAAATGAAAATAATCAATAGTCTTGAATTGGAAAATATGGGAAAGTGCAATATGTTAAACAATTTGTGTCAGGCCTGGCTGTGTGGTTAAGATGATCTCTTTTCAACCACATGGTTTCGGATTCAGTTTTACGGCGTGGCATCTTGTGCAAGTATCTTCTACTATAGTAACTTTTGCATTGTGAGTGAATTTGGTTGACGAAACTGTGAAGGAATCCGTCGTATACACATACATACATACATACATACATACATACATACATACATACATACAAAGTTCCAATGAAGGAGCCTTGAATCTATGTTAGAGTCCGGCTCTTTCTCTATGGACAAGAAATACAGAAATGAAACTGATTGATAACATACATACATACATACATACATACATACGTGCATACATACAACACTGACTCGAAGCGACAAGTCGCGTATTTGGCATAGGAGACTATTTATCAAAAATACGATGAATAGTATCTCCAACTTTGGAACCATAGCTATCAGTCTTGTTAAATAACTGGTTAATCTTCAGATGAATCAACTGAGGGAGCCTTTTATTTACGATCATAGTGATTTTCGACTGAAACTTGAATTTAGAGCCCAGAGAGTTACTACAAACATCCAATAACATTATCACAGCAGAACAAGCAACTGGAAAGAAGAGAGTCTGGGGTTGTGCTGAGCAATTGTTAATTAACAAAACTGTGATGTCAGAGGTGCGGGAGCATACGAGGAACTTAGTTTTAATGTGACTAAACTACAAGAAGGCTTTTGACTCTGTCCCTCATGGATGCTAGAAGCCCTTCAACTTGCTAAAGTTCCAGTGAGAATAGTCAAAGCCATAGCTGAACTGACTTCATCGTGGGCCACCATCTTGAAATTAAATACTAGGAATAACTGTATTATCACCGATAAAATACAGTATCGCAGAGGCATATTCCAAAGAGACAGCCTCTCTGTGATGTTGTTTATACTTTCTGTAAACCCCTTGTCATTCATCTTAAGGAAGTTTGAAAGATATCTCATTTGTTCACAAAGAAACAGAAATACCAAAATTGCACACTGTTTCTTTGTGGATGACTTAAAACTTTATGCAAAGAATATGCATGAGATGAAAATCAGCCTTGACCGTGATATAGCATTCTCAAAGGATGTAGGATATGAGTTTGATCAGGATAAATCTTGTTATATGTCTGTGAAAAGGGGGAAAACTATAAAACAGACTAGTAGCATCTCCATTAATGAATTGACTGTTTCCCTTGCCTCTGATGAGGTGTCTTACAGGTGTCTAGGGGTGGATGAAAATGTATCTTACAGTGGCACCTGGAACAAAATAGGTGTCATTAAAGAATATTACAGCCGAATAAAGAAACTTTAGACCTCAGAACACTTTACATTCAATAAAACATTGGCCCAGAAAGTGTCTGCAGTGCCAGTACTCATACGAGCATTTTGGGTTGCTTGACTGGACGCTTGATGAGATCCGAGCCGTTGTTGTCAAAACCAGTAATTACTAACAAGCATACATAATTTCCACATAAACAGTGATGTAGACAGCCTCTACCTAAAACGAAAACAAAGCAGCAGAAGCCTAACATCGAATCAAAAGACTTTGAATGTCGCATCATATCCCTTCAACAACATCTTTTAACCACCAAGTGTCCAAGTGCATCCCTTGACCAAGTTTGCATACATGAGGCTGATAACGTCATAAGACTTGGAAGGGGGCTCCTTGGGCAGTACTCTTCGTGTGATAACCTAGAACACATGCCCAAAGAAGTCGCACGACTCTACCGCAACCTATCATCAGGTGAAAGAATGAGCCTTTATGAAGAGAGGTCTATGCATGGATATGTTAGAAGAAAGCTCTGTGATGATAGTAACAAAGATCATCAAAGCAGTTTATCATGTACCAATAGCCGGATTTTTACCTCCCAGTTTGAAGGGTATGCGTTTGGAAACCAGGAACAGGAAATATCAACCAAGTACCTGATGCACAGAAGGGATACAGATGCAGGTAAAGCCGTAAAGTGTGACAACCGATTATCTACCGATAAGACAATGTGTTGTAGCTAGGACACTCTATAATCAAATCCATCGGAAGGATAATCCCGAGGACAAAGAAGTAAAAACTCACAATATGGTAGAAGCTATAGCCACTCAGAAAAAGGAATACTGGTGGAATGCACCAGTGAAGACCTCAATAAAATACAAACACAACAGACGTGATATAATGATTTGGGATGGGGAAGAGAAATTGTGCACAGTTGTGGAAATCAGCTTCTCAGCGGATGTTAACAAAAAGCTGAAAATCGGTGAAAAAGAGAACACCAATGTTGAACTATTGAGAAATCTGCAGTTACTCTATCCAGATTACAATCTCAGGTTTATACCTGCAATTATTGGGACCCTGGAATATGTAACACACTACTCAAGTACAAATCTTGAGAAATTAAGCTTCCCAAAACCAGAAAGAAGAAAGCTAATTCGAAGACTACAGATCACTGGAACTGTAAAAATCTGTAAAACATTCCAGAAGTTTATCTTTTAAATATATATTCGCATGTCTAGATATGCAACTATATGCATGAGAATACATACATGAAACATACAAATCTGCACATTCATATATACATACAAACACACATACATACATACATACATACATACATACATACATATATATATATATATATATATATATATAGTGTAGTATATTGCCACTTAAGTGTGGCTGACCCCTAGGGGTGGATGTTACTGTTGCTTTTAGCCCCAGGAGGACATCTCCTCCAGCTGGCTTATCGACACACGACTGTGTCCTGTTTGCCAAGGGAAGTTATCCCTCTCACCCCGATCAGCAGCACGAACGTATCCGGATTTCAGGGTTATTTCCCTTCGTCGGCGTTCGACAGCTGATGACCCTGGTGAGAGAGACAAAAACCTGGCAAATTTATATCTTCTTTTCCAGTGAAATTCTTCACTGATATTGAAAAGGTGAAAACAAGCAATGTTAATTCTCTAAATGAAGTATTAACAGTAACTGCACGATAAAGTGTAGTATATTGCCACTTAAGTGTGGCTGACCCCTAGGGGTGGATGTTACTGTTGCTTTTAGCCCCAGGAGGACATCTCCTCCAGCTGGCTTATCGACACACGACTGTGTCCTGTTTGCCAAGGGAAGTTATCCCTCTCACCCCGATCAGCAGCACGAACGTATCCGGATTTCAGGGTTATTTCCCTTCGTCGGCGTTCGACAGCTGATGACTCTGGTGAGAGAGACAAAAACCTGGCAAATTTATATCTTCTTTTCCAGTGAAATTCTTCACTGATATTGAAAAGGTGAAAACAAGCAATGTTAATTCTCTAAATGAAGTATTAACAGTAACTGCACGATAAAGTGTAGTATATTGCCACTTAAGTGTGGCTGACCCCTAGGGGTGGATGTTACTGTTGCTTTTAGCCCCAGGAGGACATCTCCTCCAGCTGGCTTATCGACACACGACTGTGTCCTGTTTGCCAAGGGAAGTTATCCCTCTCACCCCGATCAGCAGCACGAACGTATCCGGATTTCAGGGTTATTTCCCTTCGTCGGCGTTCGACAGCTGATGACCCTGGTGAGAGAGATCGGGGTGAGAGGGATAACTTCCCTTGGCAAACAGGACACAGTCGTGTGTCGATAAGCCAGCTGGAGGAGATGTCCTCCTGGGGCTAAAAGCAACAGTAACATCCACCCCTAGGGGTCAGCCACACTTAAGTGGCAATATACTACACTTTATCGTGCAGTTACTGTTAATACTTCATTTAGAGAATTAACATTGCTTGTTTTCACCTTTTCAATATCAGTGAAGAATTTCATTGGAAAAGAAGATATAAATTTGCCAGGTTTTTGTCTCTCTCACCAGGGTCATCAGCTGTCGAACGCCGACGAAGGGAAATAACCCTGAAATCCGGATACGTTCGTGCTGCTGATCGGGGTGAGAGGGATAACTTCCCTTGGCAAACAGGACACAGTCGTGTGTCGATAAGCCAGCTGGAGGAGATGTCCTCCTGGGGCTAAAAGCAACAGTAACATCCACCCCTAGGGGTCAGCCACACTTAAGTGGCAATATACTACACTTTATCGTGCAGTTACTGTTAATACTTCATTTAGAGAATTAACATTGCTTGTTTTCACCTTTTCAATATCAGTGAAGAATTTCACTGGAAAAGAAGATATAAATTTGCCAGGTTTTTGTCTCTCTCACCAGGGTCATCAGCTGTCGAACGCCGACGAAGGGAAATAACCCTGAAATCCGGATACGTTCGTGCTGCTGATCGGGGTGAGAGGGATAACTTCCCTTGGCAAACAGGACACAGTCGTGTGTCGATAAGCCAGCTGGAGGAGATGTCCTCCTGGGGCTAAAAGCAACAGTAACATCCACCCCTAGGGGTCAGCCACACTTAAGTGGCAATATACTACACTTTATCGTGCAGTTACTGTTAATACTTCATTCAGAGAATTAACATTGCTTATATATATATATATATATATATATATATATGATCCACTGACGATATGTATAACAAAACCAAAACCATTCACAGTAAAAAAAGCACATGAAAGTTTGTTTTCAAAAACAACTACAAACTAATCACAGTTCTTAAATCTGACAGAAAAATATAGGTAGGTTCGCTAGTGTAATCGGCAGCACACTCGGTCGCGTAAACAGAGAGGTGTGGGTTATAGTCCCATGCGTACGGGAATACCTACTTTTTTCTCTGTCGAGCAGCTCATATGCCCCATAATTTCGACTATTTTCTTTATTCATTGCGTGGTGATCGCTATAAGCTTTAAGCCTCTAAAATGCTATTATATATATATATATATATATGTCGTCAGTGGATCACATATCAAAAGATTAGCGCATTCTAAAATATACAGCAATAAAGTATTTATATGTAGTTAAGTCTTTGTTCGGTTATAGAGTGGACCAAAGTTACATTTGTCCTCGGCTTTAGAGTCTGACAGAATCTCCACGGAGCTAAACCCTTTGTGTATGCAAAACCAATGGTCACTGTATGACCGAACATTTTTAATTTCCCGCATGCACATTGTTTTTGATTTTGTCGACTGCACAGTATTGTAGTGTCAGTTGGGCACCATGACGCAATTCGTAACGACATGCTGTACTGTTTGGCATTCGCGCCAAAAGCTCCATTGCGAACAGATGGTGAATACACAGAACAACCATTGGCTTCCCGTGTCCCCAAAATATGTTTCGCGAGAGATAAAGTCAAATATCCAGTCAACATCATGGGGTTTGGAATGATCAATAGTCATGGCAATGTTATGCCTCCATTCATCTTTTCACATGGCCTCAGATTCAACACGGAGGCCTACATCAAGTGCATGGAGGAGGTAGTGCCGCCATGGGTCAGGACGGTACTACTGGAAGACACTGTCTGGCAACAGGACTCTGTACCATGCCACACAAGCAGGAGAACCCTGTCATGGCTGCTAGACAATTTCTGCGACCACGTCACGCATAACATCTGGCCACCAAACTCACCAGACTGCAACCCCGTAGATTATTATGTGTGCGGTGCAGTTGAGCGAGAGATCAACAAAACGTCTTGTAACACCAAAGATGAACTGAAGGCAAGGATTATGGTAGCATTCAGCAACATAAACAAGGAAACCGTCCAGAAGAGTTGCAAGAGATTCCGAAGTCGTCCGGAGGCCGAGTTTGAAGCCAAGGGTGATTTTATTGAATAGATCTACTCTTTAGTATATCAAGAGATTCTTATGTAATTTTGGTAAATAAACCTGCTGAAATGAGATGTCAGTCTTATTTTCATTTTTGCATAATTTACACGACAGTTTATTCACCGCACCCTGTATATACTTACATACATTCATACCTCCATACATAAGTACTGTTTTCACTTTGCTAAAGATTTTCTACTATTTGAAAATAATATGTATTCTTGTTTTTATACTATTCATTTGGTTCTTTATAGATTATTTTAATAGATAACTTATTTAACACTATATTATTTAGAAGTTATAGTTTCATTTCAACGTAATATTAGAACTTCGATTGGAATAGTGTTGATATATTTTCGATTATTTTTGATTAATATTATTTGATTAATTATTAATCTTTATAGTTTAGAATATCGTTAAAGTTTTTTTTTAAATCAAAACTTTGTATATATATATAAAGTTTAACCTTTTATTCTTAATAATTTTTTCTTTCCTAATTTTTTCATTCATAATTTTTTCCATTCATAATTTTTTCATTCATATTTTTTATTATTACGTTTGTAGAAATAAATAATCTTGTATTTTTCTATTATTTAATTGATCTTTAATCATAATTAAATAAACGTCTTTAGCTTTAAATAGTATAGCTTTAACTATTACACCGGTTAAATATGTACTAATTTTATCTTCATTATTATTTTAAACTTAAACTTCGTTCAACTTGTATTTAAAACAATGATAATTTAAAACAATGATAATTTAGGTAAGTTGTTTTTTGTATATAATATACATGTTATTATTATGGATGAAGGGATGATTGTTGAATGGTTATTATTTTGATATTATGATATTTTTAAATAATTTTTCTATCTTTATATAATAAGTATTTCATATTAATTCATTTGGTACTTATTGTTGGTTGAGATATATATCTAATTATTGTTCTACTTACGATCTGACGAGTAGCTATATTTTTGAATAGAACTTATTTTCGATAATTTCAATTGATTTTAATTGATTTTAATTGATTTTAATCGATTTAAATTTCTTTTCTATTTGAAAATTGGTTATGAAACACGTGTAATCTTTTTATTCTATTTATCTTATGATATTTACTTTACTTTATATTATTTGTGCTTTTAATTATTAATTTTTCTATATGTGATAGTGGATTTTCATCGATGAGTTCTTGAAAAT
>NC_142952.1:25356230-25361230 GCF_046866305.1 Octopus bimaculoides
TATATATATATATATATATATATATATATATATATATATATATATATATATATATATATATATAATATAATATAGGATAAAATCTTTATAAGAATTTATCAAGTAGTCAGCGTGAAAAACCCCATAAGGAAAAACCCATCGTTTTTTTCCATAAATATATATATATTATATAAGGGCATTACTGTATAGTAATGCCTCACGCTTAGAGGGACTAAATAAGTCAAAACTATCCCGTTAAGTTAAATGTTTTTAGGAGGTTAATTTTTGAAAGTTGCATTCCCTCGCTTTCGGTAAATATGTGCTTATCTTTTGGTAGTTTTGACTTAATTAGTCCCTCTAAGTGTGAGGCATTACTATGTAGTAATGCCCTTATATAAATTATATATATATATATATATATATATATATATATATATATATATATATATATATATATATATATATATATATATGCATACTATATGCCTGATTACATACATACATCCGCTATACACAGATATGTGATTCACAAGTTAGCTTCGTGTCCATGTGTTTTGGTTTTCAGTCCCACTGCACAGCGCCTTGGACAAGTGTCTCCTGCCATAGTTCCGGTTTATGTGTTTGTGTGTAAGTATGTGTGTATATATGAGAGAGAGAGAGAGAGAGAGAGAGAGAGAGAGAGAGAGAAAGAGAGAGTTTGGTGTCCAAGACTTAAAGAGCAAGTACTGGGGTTATTTGCTTGATTTACCCTACAAAGCGGTCTCTCCCAGCATGGCCGTAAGCCAAGGACTGAAATACGTGAAAGAGCGAAAGAGTTAAAAAGAGTATTAATACAAGCAAACATAATCACACACATACAAACATAAATACACTTATGCATTATACATACATTATATATACACACGTTCATACATACTCAATGTATATATATATATTTATATATATGTGTATATATATATATATATATATATATATATATATATATATATATATATATATATATATATATATATACACACACATACATACTTGCATACAAACGTAAATATACACATGTATAATACACGCATAAACACATATATAGACACATATAAATATACATATACATACATAAAACTTCATCATTCAGCACATCAAAGGTGAAGTAAAATACGGCAGACACATTATTGTCCAAATCTCCCAATATTTTATTTTAAACATAAAGCTCGAAAACATCAGTGGTTGTGTGCACCTCATAAATCATTTAGTAGCAAATAATGGTTCTTAGTCAATAGGGCTGTCTGAAAGAAATCATAACAGCAGAAGTTTCAATAAACAGATAACGAATACGAAGCAATAAGCAAAGTTATTCTCAATAATATTTGGAATAATAAATAATATTTTTAAGTATTATGAAGGTATAAAATGTGGAACTTTACAACAAAAGGTATATTATGTGCAGACACCGGCTGTATACCGACTGGCGATATTTGAGTAATTAAGAGAGAAGAAGAGAGAGAAAAAAGAAATGAGAGGGAGAGTTAGAGCATGTGAGAGTGTTTATCAGTGTAAATATGTGTGAATTTGCGTTTATATATGTGAAGATATTGGTGCGGGTGAATTTATTGAGGTGTGTGTTGAAGTAGTATGTGTTAATGTGTGTGAATGCAGATGCATATATGTAAGTGCTTGTTTGTGTCTGTGTGTGTGTGTTCATGTATATGTATATTTGTGGATGAATGCGAATGTATAGATGTAGATGTATTGATCGTGTGCGTATATGGGAATGTGTATAAATGTGTATATGAATGCGTGGATGTTTGAATGTGGGTGCAAAGTGAATATATGTGCATGTATGTGATAAATGTATTCGCGTGTGTGCGTGTGTGTGTGTGTGTGAGGATATATACGGAAGTGTGTGCGAATGTGCGCTTTGGAAAATATGCGAGTAAGTAATGCGCATGTAATTGTGCGTGTGAATATATTTATCTGTATTCATATGTGAACGTGTGTGTGTGTGTGTGTGTGTGTGTGTGTGTGTGTGTGTGCGTGCGTACGTGTGTGTGTGTTTGTGTGTGTGCTTGTGTGTGTGTGTACAAAAGTATGTACCTCTGTATGTGCACACATTTGTATGTGGACATCTATATGTGCGTGTATGCGTCTATGGACAGATATGTGTGAGTCGAATTCTCGAAAGCTATTTGGGTATTCACAAGACGAAGAAATTAATTCGCGCAAACATCTGATGCCTTAAAAATCCAATCAAGATATTGAATAATTCATCACTTTATGCACACCACGAAGTTAAATTCTATCTACAGTTACTTCAGAGAAATCCAAGATTACCAAAGTACTAAATCCATAGCAACGGCTTCGCGTAGATAAAGACGTTCTTCTACAAAACTAGACATTTTATTTTTTAGAAATCGTTGTGGATGGTTTTTAATGGTTTGCCCCAGTTTGTGTTGTGCCACGCATTCCAACAGTAGAAATATTTGTTTTGACTTTTGGTACACGGTCAGCAATTATTATTAGGGGACAGAGCAAGTCGGTTACGCTGACTCCAGGATTTGGTCTGGTATTTTATTTAAAAGGATGACAGGAAAAGTTGACCTCGGTGGAAGATGAACTCACAACGTATAAAACTGGAAGATGCTGCTAAGCGTTTTGTCCGACGTACAAATGATTCCTGCTGTCCCACTGCCTACACTGCAGAAATAATAAAGTCTGACACACGGTCATATATATTGGTGGTCGGTGGGATCATTCAACTAAATAGATAGGGGCACTTGAACGGTATTTTAGTTTATCAACCTTTAGAATGTTAGCAGTCGCCAGTACCGAAATCGTTGTAATTCTCAATTCACAGTTGACGATGATCTGGCAATACTAACATACATACATACATACATACATACACACATACATACATATATACATACATAGCTACATACATACATACGTACATACATTCCCATTTTCCTAACACAGGCAATTAGCTGTACAGGGAAAATTTGTAAACCATTTCTAATATTCTGCATTTGAGTGTCGTGGGTGGACATATGCACAAGATCAAATACACATAGGGAATAACACACTGACCTACACAGATATACAATAATGAAGCACATATACTTATGTAGTAATGTGACTCGCACACCTACGAAAGAAGTGTAAGTTTATTTGCATGCAAACACGTATAAAACACACACACACACACACACACACACACAATCATACATGTAAATATATATATGCGTGTGTGTGTGTGTGTGTGTGTGTGCAACAGCCAGTTTAGATAACTACAAAACCTGGGGACCATTATGATTAATGGAAAATGCCTTCTCACACAACTTTTCTTTCATCAGCAATGAACCAGTTACTGTTGTTATATAAGAGCGTCCACCTCATGGTGAGCATGAACGATGCCTAGGGACACATAGCTGACGAAACGTAACGATGGACAAACGCATACGTCCTACAGTCTTGTGATGTCTTTCATGTCTTAATGTTTCCAATGACAGTCTCTCTATAAGGAAAGTTTCTTCTCTTGAATGTGTCTGTGTAGCATATGGCCTTTCCATGTTAAAGTGTACACGAATGTTAAATTTGATTATGTACAACCATATTTCATTAACCACTGCGTACTGCGTCTCTGGAGGCGCAATGGCCCAGTGGTTAGGGCAGCGGTCTCGCGGTCATAGGATCGCGGTTTCGATTCCCAGACCGGGCGTTGTGAGTGTTTATTGAGCGAAAACACCTAAAAGCTCCACGAGGCTCCGGCAGGTGATGGTGGCGAACCCTGCTGTACTCTTCCACCACAACTTTCTCTCACTCTTACTTCCTGTTTCTGTTGTGCCTGTAATTCAAAGGGTCAGCCTTGTCACACTGTGTCACGCTGAATATCCCCGAGAACTACGTTAAGGGTACACGTGTCTGTGGAGTGCTCAGCCACTTGCACGTTAATTTCACGAGCAGGCTGTTCTGTTGATCGGATCAACTGGAACCCTTGACGTCGTAACCGACGGAGTGCCAACAAACTGCGTCTCTAATTAATTTATTTTCCAGCATGAAAATTTTTTATGCACTCAGAAAATATACGATTTACTATAAACA
Organism: Octopus bimaculoides; assembly: GCF_046866305.1. Classification (NCBI taxonomy): domain Eukaryota; kingdom Metazoa; phylum Mollusca; class Cephalopoda; order Octopoda; family Octopodidae; genus Octopus; species Octopus bimaculoides. The sequence goes on from NC_142952.1 coordinate 25,360,305, forward strand.
AAAATATCTTCTCACACGGCTTTTCGTACACGTAACATTTGCTATTCTAATATAAGAGCGTCCAGTTCAGAATGGCCATGAAGGAAGGTTCGAGATATTTAGCTGACCAAGGGAGGTGACTCAGAGATGTAGGCGCCATACGATCTATTCATGTCATTCCTGGAGTAGCAGTGAGTTAATGCAGTGTATAGTCTTACCACGTTCAACTGTACACGAACATGTCATATATGATTGTAGAAAAATATAGTTCACTCAACGCTACTTTGTGCGTCTTTAATTAATAAACACACTCACACACACACACTCACATTGCTATGAGGGACACATGTAACAATTTATGTGTGGGAGTCGTATGAGTGTGTGTGTGGGCGGGAGCGTGCGTGCCTGTCTGTCAAGATGCTGACAGTCGTACTTTTCTAAAGTAACATAGACAGATCTAAGCTGGAATTTCCTAGTACATATTTGGTTCAAATGCTAACCAACTGTATGACGGTGAGTTATATACAAAAACAAAAAATACTATTCACTAACATACCATTCACTTCAACCACTACAACAATAACAGCAGCAACAACTACAACAAGTACGGCAATACACATACATTCGTGCAAAAACACACATGCACACACACAAACACACACACACACACACACACACACATATGTATGTATATACATCACGTAGGTGGTGCGCAAGCACGCACACACACACACATAATATACTCTCTCTCTCTCTCTCTATATATATATATATATATATATATATATATATATATATATATACATATATATACATACATATATACATATATATACACATATATATATTTACATACATATAAACATATATAAATCTGTCTATATATCTATCTATCTATTTCTCTGTTTACCTAGGTAGCTATGTGTGTGCGTGTGTTTGTTTATATG
>NC_142952.1:25363730-25388730 GCF_046866305.1 Octopus bimaculoides
TATATATATATATATATATATATGTATATGTATATGTATATCTATCTTTTATTCTTTTACTTGTTTCAGTCATTTGACAGCGGACATGATGGAGCACCAATTTAAGGGGTTTTAGCCGAACAAATCGACCCCACTACCTATTCTTTGTAAGCCTAGTACTTATTCTGTCGGGCTCTGTTGCCGAACAACTAAGTTACGGGGACATAAACACACCTACATCAGTTGTTAAGTGATAGGGCGGGGTCGGCAAACACAAGGACACAAAGACACACTCACATACGTAACTCTCTCTCCCCCCTCCGTATATGTACATGTATATGTATATATATATATATATATATATATATATATATATATATATATATATATATATATATATATATATATGTATGTATGTATGTATACGATGGGATTCTACCAAATCCACTCACAAGGCTTTGGTCGGCTCGAGACTATAGTAGAAGACACTTGCCCAAGGTGTCCACGCAGTGGAACTGTACCTGGAACCGTGTGGTTGGGAAGCAATCTTCTGACCAAAGATACACACACACACATACACACACATACATATATAAGAAGATAATTTTATAACTTCCGTTAAACCGAAAGGCAATTTCGTTAAACCGAAGAACAAAAACAAAAATAAAAATAGGACTGCAGCTGGAAGTGCTCAGGGGACACCGAGGCGAAAGGAAAAATAAATTGAAAGGTATAATGAATAAACAAACAGTCCAATCGGTCAAAACAGTTTTATATCATTCCCAAAATGGACTTAAATGAACTAATTATATTTTTTTATTTATACTCTTGTATTTTCATATATTTATATTTATATTATTTTAGCTCGATTGCTTTAAATTTCTAGTCGCCTTTATTATGCATGAATTTATTCCATATATTTTTCTTCTTTCGATTTCACTCGTATTACTCTTTTAGGTTTTATCACCTTTTATTCCTACATTTGTGTATATTTTATACTATTGGGTTTTACCAATGGATGCCCTATTATATCAATATATATTTATATTCGATTTTTGATAATTTGGGAATGATTTAGATTTGTTTTGACCGATTGGAGTGTTTATTCATTATACCTGTGTGCGAGTGTCTATGCGGGTGTGTATATATTTCTATTATTGTTTCTGGCGAATGTGTGGATGAGCATGTGTGTGTTTCAAGTGAGGGTGGATGAGTATATATATACATATAGGCACATGTACGTGGGTGTGCGGGCACGTAAGTGTATGTATGGACGTGCGCGTTTACGTGATTGCTATGAACATTTTTACTCCCTTACCTTTACTCCCTCCCTTTATTTATCAGTCATCCTAATAGCTCTTTTGTCTTAATAACGGTCAACCACACAGTAATTTCCCTTTGTTTAACATTAATTTTCATAGCATTTTCTTCAATGGCCCGATAACTGAAGAGATGCCGGCGTGGATTTCCGCCCCGACATCCAAAACTCGGAGTTTTATCATGGCTACCGAATAATTGTCACACATATTTACAGATAAATTCCTCTATTTACATAATATCGAGGTCTCTTTCATTCTTTTGTTGTCTTACCATTTCTATCAATATATATATACATGCATACATGCATACACACAAGCATACATACATACTCTATCCAGATGACAAGTTCGAGTTTATACCTGTAATCATTGGGGCTCTGGGATATGTAACACACTGTCTAAATACCAATCATGATAAATTAGGCTTCTCAGAACCAGAAAGGGGAAAGCTCATTCGAAGACTACAGATCCAATCCATCACTGGAACTGTGAAAATCTGTAAAACTTTCCAGAAGTTTATCATTTAAACATATATGAGCATGTCGAGATATGCAACTATATGCATTGGAATACATACAGAAAGCATACAAATATTCACATACATACATATATGCATACATACATACATACATACGTACATACGTACATACATACACAAATACCCCGTTGTAGATATTGAAATTGCAATGAAGGAGTCTTGGACGTAGGTTAGAAATCAGGTCTTTCTCTATTAGCAAGACATCTTGAAATAAATTGTATAATGACATACGCACAGATATTGATACATGTACATACCAACTTTCATGTGTGTATGCATGAGTGCTTCTAAGTGTGTTATATATGGATCTATGAGACAAATACTGTAATGGTAGTAGTAATTCGCAGCGAGAGATAGGGTTATATGTAAGACATAATTAGTAGTGGAAGTAAGAGGTCATATTTTCATAGGGAACATACACAATTTTTAGCACCGATGTGGAAACAGATGCTGTAGAAAAATCACGTTTACTCTTTAGTCTCTAAGACCAGAAGATCGAGGTCGACCCCGACTACAGTTTGATCTGAGGTCAGTCGTGTATATAAATATGCATAAATATGTCTGTATATTATGCTACACGCACACACACACACACACACACACACACACACACACACACACACACATATATATATATATATATATATATATATATATATATATATATATATATATATATATATATATATATATATATATATATATATATATATGTATATATATATGAAATTACACACACAGACACAAATATTCATACATATATACATTTATATGTTTGCATACATACATATATATTCTTACATTTATACATACAATAATACTTACATACGTCTCCATCTGTATGCGCATGTGTATATACGTGTACACTACATATACATGTATAATATATACGAGCATATATGTAGAAGTATATATGTATATATATATATATATATATATATATATATATATATATATATATATATATATATATATATGTGTGTATATATATATGTGTGTGTGTGTGTGTGTGTGTGTTTGTGTGTGTGTGTGTGTGTGTGCGGGACTGTGTGGGTGTGTCAGGGTGTAGGTGGGTGTACGTGTGTGTGAGTGTGTGTGTAAAAAAACAAGGACGACAATACTGAGACCATAAGAATGAGAGATCAAGGTTAAGATCGATATCTATTAGTTAATGAAATGAAGTCTTTCTGAAAAGAATATAATCTCGGTGTTATAAATGTTATTTGTGGAAGTAGTTGTAGATGTGTAACTTAGCAACACACAAATACATATATGCATATATATATATATATATATATATATATATATATATATATATATATATATATATACAGATACATACATGCAGACATACATACACACACACACATATATATGTGTGTGTGTGTGTGTATATATGTATATATATAAGTATATTGTAATGTGTTCGGATTAAATTTGATGATTTTTATGTCTTCTTTTGTGATGAACAGCTTCATGTATTGATGAACAGTCAACAGCGTTGGAGAGCAGCAAGATTAACGTTACATTTAAGAAAAAGCTAGGTAGTATGGAAGAGTGGAAGTGAAGTGCTCATACAAAAAACACTCTGACATTGACTAAATCTGTCACTTCTACTAAATGTTAATAAAAAAATATACTAAGATACATGGTATATTTTATAAATATGCCTGTTCATGTATCATAGAAGCATGAAACTATTACTAGCTCTTTCGGTTTTGTATTTAAATTGATATATATTTATATATATATATATATATATATATATATATATATACACGGTGATATTCTTGGACTATTTAAAGAATTCATTCCAATCTTTTTCTATCTATCTATCTATCTATCTATCTATCTATCTATCTATCTATCTTTCTGTCTGTCTCTATCCTTATCTCTCTCTCTCTCTCCTCTATAGATACAGACGGATTCACAAAGACACACGGACAAAAGCACACAGACATATATTTATATTTATATATATATACGTATACATGTGTTTCTAACGTATGTATGAAGATATATATATATATAAAAATATGTATAAATATATATTGATATTATATGGTGTGTGTGCGTGTATGTGTATGTGTGTGTGTGTGTGTGTGTGTGTGTGTGTGTGTGTGTGTGTGTTTGTGTGTGTGTGCATGTGTGTGTATGTGCGTGTGTTTGTGTTCCTGTTGCGTTCATGGTTGTGGCTGTGTGTGTAAGTAGGCATATTTATGTAAATATTTCGTTCGGAAGCTACTTGACCTGAACTTGTGAGTTCAAAGAGAATTTGTTGTATCTCTTGAGAACCATTATGCCAAGAAATTTTATGTTTGTTTATTATTGGCATAATGACCCTCCCGAGATGCAAGAATATATATTTATTCACACACCAACACACACTCATGCCCTCGCATACATATATATGAGTATCTACTCGCACTCATAAACGCACACACACACATGCACAAGCAGATATTTATGTAAGTGTATATGTATGAGGTGATATCGGACTATTTATGTTTATTAAAATAATAACATATTTATCCATTGTTTAAAATTATTTCCATCAAAATAGTTACCTTGCGCAGCACTACGCCGGCCGCAGCGTTCCTGCCACATTTGTAGTGAGCCAAGGACCTTCTGAGATTCGCTCTTGATCTCAATAATGGTGTTGAAACAGCAACTTTGTGCTGTATTTTCAGCTTCGGGTAGAGAAGGAAGTCCGTAGGTGCTAAATCTGGCGAATTCTGCTAAATCTGGGTGTGGAAGCGGTACCGTGTTGTTTTTCGCGAGAAACTCATGAGTGAAGAAACCTCGGTGGCAGGGTGCACTGTCGTCGTGAAGAGTTCCCTTCTTTGCGCTCCATAGATCCGGTCGCTTTCACCGAATGTCCTCCGTCAAACTCCTCCGATTGTCCTCCAACGATCCCCATGCACAAGCTGAAGAATTTTCTTTCCATTTCCGGGGATGACACGCATCGTAGGTCGTCCAGATCACTCATCGTCATCCAAGGACTTTCTTCCACTTTCGAAGCGCCCGTGCCACTTAAAACATTGCCCCGTGGCCATAAGCTTGCCTAAGCATGCTCAATGTCTCTGAAGGAGACTCTCCAAGTTTAACGCATAATTTCACGTTGGCTCTTTATTCCAGCTTCATGTCGCAGAATAAAGCATACACGTGATAATAAAAACAGAAATTTCGCAACTTGCGAAGTAAATACAGCGGCATCTTTCTGCACACAGCCTCATGAAGATGACTGCTTGCTTTCACTGCGCTTGCAACTGTGTGCTGCCATCTGCTGACGCGCTACAGAACTAGTCTGCATGTATGTATGTATGTATGTATGTATGTGTGTGGTTTCATGCATTTTCCGGTCTTATGAATGTTTGCTGCGTAACCACAATCGTCTAGACACCAGGTTCGATCCCATTGCCTGGCATCTTAAGAGTCCTTATGAGGAAAACAGCAATACAAATGTCATTTAAAGCCCGTCGGATGGACAGTAACGGGAATTTGAAAGCGACACACTGATCCACGCTGACACCGTCAGGAGAGTGTTTTTGAAATTTACACGTCCCTACGGGATACTCAGCCACTTACGTGCGTATGTACTGGCCAGGTGTATCTGTTGATTGACCGACTGGTGTAGTCATAGTCGGTCTGATAATTGACAGTCTTCAATCAATTTTTCTAACGGAGGAGTATTTGTGCGAAGAGTCTCTCAGCTTCTCCACTGTGTATATCTTTGTACATATATACACACACATTTACACACAAACACACACACACACACACACACACACACACACACAAACACACATACACACACACACGCACACATACACGCTCACATATATATATATATAGATATATATATGAAGAGTGAGAGAAGAAGAGCTACATATATATTCTTTTATTATTTTACTTGTTTCAGTTATTTGACTGCGGTCATACTGGAGAACCACCCCGAAGGGTTTTATTCGAACAAATTGACCCCATGACTTATTTTTTAAGCCTAGTACTTATTCTATCAAAACTATTGAAGATGTTGTATGAAGCAACGAAAATTTTAAGAAAAAAAAACGTAATGAGTGGAAATTGAACCGGTGAGTGTGTTAATTAATAAGGCATCAAAAGAGAATGACTCCCCCCACCCCAGACACAACAATATATGCTTCAACACAGGAATTCACATAATAAAGAATCTTGCAAACAAAATGCAAACACGAAATATATATATATATATATATACATATATATATATATATATATATATATATATATATATATATATATATATATATATATATATATATATATATATATAGTGTAGTATATTGCCACTTAAGTGTGGCTGACCCCTAGGGGTGGATGTTACTGTTGCTTTTAGCCCCAGGAGGACATCTCCTCCAGCTGGCTTATCGACACACGACTGTGTCCTGTTTGCCAAGGGAGTTATCCCTCTCACCTCGACCAGCAGCACGAACGTATCCGGATTTCAGGGTTATTTCCCTTCGTCGGCGTTCGACAGCTGATGACCTTGGTGAGAGAGACAAAAACCTGGCAAACCTTGCTTATATATATATATATATATATATATATATATATATACAGGGGTTGGACAAAATAATGGAAACACCTAGCTTCATAGCATCATAGTTTTGAAATATCTATTAAATCGTCAAAAGCTTGTTTATTTTTATGTTGTTTTTTATTATTATTAGTGTTGCTTAATATGTTTCTTTTAAAATTGATATTTCTTTTCAGATATGATCTGAAAAAGGTAATTAAAATTCATTAAAATGACAGATCTATCGTACTTTCAAATAGGTCAAATTGTTGGTGCTCGTATGGTAGGCGCTAGCGTAACGAAAACAGCCGAAATATTTGGTGTATCAAGAAATACCCTCTCGAAAACAACTACTTCGAAAAACGAACGTTGCAAAGCGTTTAGAGTGGAGTAAAATCCTACAGAATTGGTCCCTAGAGCAGTAGAAGAATGTTATTTCTCGGACAAGTCATCCTTTACCTTATTTCTGAATACCGGCTGAGTATGCGTGTGGAGATAGCCAAAAGAAGCATTTGACTAAGACTGCCTTCTTCCAACTGTTAAACATGGAGGAGGATCTGTGATGATCTGGGGGCGGGGCTATATCTTGGAAATTCGCCAACCCCACGGTTTTCCTTCTTGGCAGAATAAATAGCCAAGATAATTTAAGCATTTTATCTGTTCAAATTCATCCTATGGTTGGGGAATTGTTTCCGGAGGGAAACGCTATCTTTCAGGATGATAATGCACCAATTCTCACAGCTAAAGTTGTTACTGAATAGCACGAGGAACATTCTAGTGAAGTTGAACATCTTATCTGGCCACCACAGTCCCCAGATCTCAATATTATTGAACATTTATGGTGCATCTTAGAAAAACAAGTAAGGAGTCGATATCCTCCACCATCATCACTACAAGAACTGGAGACTGTTTTAGCTGAAGAATGGACAAAAATTCCTTTGGAAACAATTCAAATTTTGTACGAGTCCATACGTCGTAGAATTCAAGCTGTAATTACTGACAAAGGCAGTCCTACCCCATACTAAAATAAATTTATTGGAAATTTTAAGGTATATATATATGTATGTGTATATATATATATATATATATATATATATATATATATATATATATATATATATATATATATATATATATATATGTATATATGTATATATATATATATATATATATATATATATATATATATATATATATATAGAGAGAGAGAGAGAGAGAGAGAGAGAGAGAGAGATAGATAGATAGATAGATAGATAGATAGATAGATAGATATATACATGTATGTATGTATCATAGTTGTCTACTTGTGACTGAGGAAGACCAACTCAGACCATTATGAATATTGTGCACTCAAAACCTTTAAGCAACTATGCATCAATATTCATGTCAAAAATCAGTAATGCTTGAGCAGAACTGTAAGTCCAACAATAACACGACACCTCATAGACCCTCACCGCTCTATTGATGTGATCCAGAGACAAACCGAGGCAATATCTTGCGAGTTCGGGAATATAGACGATCCCAAAGTTGAAGTACAAAAAAGCAGCCCCAAATGTTCAATACTATTCGTCGTGTATCTGGCTTTGTTTTAGAGTAGTGATCTTTTCCAAGGGACATGCTTTAACAAAAGCTGAGCCGTGCCTCACATCGAGTGGCTTTCAAGCACGCTGGCCACAAACCCGGATTTTGTGTGTACCTGCGTATATATATATATATATATATATATATATATATATATATATATATATATATGAGTATATACTTATATGCACACACACATCCACACACATATAATATACATATATATATATATATATATATATACATTCGTGCTACTTCAGGCTGATGACGAGCAAAGACTCAGAAACATGTCCCTGAATGCAGGCTGGGCTGGGTGGAAGAGTCTGTCTCCCCCTCGCAAAGATAAGGACACAGGAAATGTGTCAAGGCCTAATAGGAAGCGGTCCAGCTTCCTAGGGTTAAATAGCAGTAGTATATTTCCTTATTGGGACTGTCACGTTAAGTTGGCAGTATACAACTATTTTATATATATATATATATATATATATATATATATATATATATATATATATATATATATATATGATATGAAAAATATTTCAATACAATATCGGTGCTCTGTTGTACCACTCTTCTGAATTTATATACATATATATATATATATATATATATATATATATATATATATATATATATATATATATATATATATATATTTATATAAAGATAGATAGAGGGGTAGATAGACAGAAAGAAAGGAAGTCAGACGGACAGGTAGATAGATAGATAGATAGATAGATAGATAGATAGATAGATAGATAGATAGATAGATAGATAGATAGATGAAGATGTATATAAATATGTGAGTTAAGTATACAGATATATATGTATGTATATAAGTTTTGTGCTTAAACGAATTTTTAGAATGACAAAAGATTTAATGTCGGTCAGAATCAATACTAATAATATGAGAGTGAAATAAAATATAAATTTAGTTTTGACTTGAAAATTTAATTTCAATAAACGGTTTATTAAATCACTGCATATGATGAAGCACTGAGACGAAACAAGAAGTTCTAAATTATATATTCTATGTTCTATGCAAAACTTCTTGTCGATGTTATCGTTTCTGCCGACGTTGTTATTCGAGTTTTGATGACTTCGAATTGACTGTTGGCCTTTGCCATTGCATAAATTTCTGCAGCGTGATACAATTTGTACCTTCACCTATAGTTATATATACCTGTTTGTATTCGAAAAAATCTCAACTAAGATTTTTTATATATTACTTTTTACTTGTTTCAATCATTAGAGTGCGACCATGCTGGGGCACCACCTCGAAGAATTCTTAGTCGTAGGAATCGACCGCAGATCTTTTTTTTTCTTTTTTTCTGCAAAACTTTGTTTGCGAAATTTTAGTTTTTGTGTTTTCGTTTTCCGTTTTTTTTAACCTTCCGCGTTTTCCATATGCTGCCTTCTCAGTTTTACCGCGTTTCTTCATTTCTTCTTTTTTTTTTTAGTTCATTGTGACATGTGGGTGGTTTGTGCCTGATGAGTATGTTTAGGAAATTTCTCAACTGATGAAACTATTAGTAGCATTTGAAGATATGCATCGTGACCTTTAAATAAATAATATTTATCTCTCACCAGTTAAAATACTTTTTTTGTTGAATTTTCTATCGCGGAACAGTACATTATATATATCTAAATGTACGACGCGTTTCTTTCCTGTTCCGTCTACCAAATCCACTCACAAGTCTTTGGTCGGAACAAGGCAGTAGCAGAAGACACTTGGCCAAGGTGCACCTATGGATAATGAAATGTAAAAACAGAAGTTCGAGTCTCTTTGATAACTCAGTATATAATGGTACTTCGTTTGAGCTCTTGATACGGAAGGGTGCACCTCTTCATGGCTTAGTATAAAAGGGTGCTCCTTTAGATAATTTAGTATATAACGTTCACCGTTTGATGTCTTAGTATATAAGGCATTATTGGATGGATTTCTATATAATGTACGGCAGTCTATGCACTTCTGTACGTATTTATGCCCAGCAACATGTCTACTTTGCTCGAAATGTTTCTTGGTATATATCACTTAATCTTTCTTTCATTATCCCTCTCTCTAATCCATCTCAGTTTCACTCCGTACGACTAATGCTTCTCTCAGAAAATGTATGTGTAATCATAGATGAGTTCGTATGTTTGTGTAATGTATCCACGCATATATTCATATGTGTATACACGTGTGTATATATCCATATATGTATACATGTTTGCACGCATGTATTCATATATGTATACACGTGTGTATATATCCATATATGTATACATGTTTGCACGTATATATTAATATATGTATACAAATTGAAGTATACACACAGCACACACATATATCAATATCTACACGTATGATGTATGTCTTCAGTTCAGTTAAATGTCAGTAAAATGATATTTATCTCTCTCTATATGAATTTATATACATACACGTATAATTATATATGTATAAATATTTATATATGCGCATATATATATATATATATATATATATATATATATATATATATATATATATATATATATATATACATATGCGTATATATAAATATAAGTATCTAGATACATATATGCATATATGCATAGACACACACACATTTATGCATATCTATACATGTGTGCATGTGTATATATATATATGTATATATATATATATATATATATATACATACATATATATATATATATATATATATATATATATATATATATATATATGTACACACACAAACACATACGTATGCACATACACACTCACATACACACATATAAGGACATATAACTAGCAATGTATCTCTGTAGCCACATCTCCCTTTCTCTCTCCCCATGTCTATCTGTGTCTCTCTCCCTCTCCCTCTCTTTCTCTCTCTCACTCTCTATCCCTCTCCCTCCTCTCTCTCTCTCTCTTTCTCACTGTCGCTGTTTCTCTGTACATACATATAAACCTGAAGATTATTTAAAGAATCTATACTTGGGATAGAATCGCTAATTTACTGTCAGATCGTTGAAATGGAAGCATTTTCTTACTTTGGTAATGGCTCAAATTTAATTGATTTCCCAGAATTACAGAGTTACTGATAATTCCTGACATTTGAAGCGAACGAACATTAAGACACTAACACACACACACACACACACACCTGTACATATACTTACTTATATGTATGTATATATACGTTGGTATATTTGTAATGTATGTATGTAAGCATATATGTATGTATATATGTATGCATGAACGTACACACGCATTAAATGTATGTATGTATTTATGTAGATGTACGAGTGTGTAATTACATCATCAGGATTATATTGCAACTATGGAAATCTCGTTGCAAGAAGAAATATATAATATGTACAGGATATGTAAGTGAATTTATAGAAACGGACGTGCATATGAAAGTATGAATGTTTATCTATCTATCTATCTATCTATCTATCTATCTATCTATCTATCTATCTATCTATCTATCTATTTATCTATCTATCTATCTATCTATCTATCTATCTATCTATCTATCTATCTATCTATCTATCTGTCTATCCATCTATCTATCTATATCTACGCACAAATACACACATACCTACATATATACACATGTGTGTGTAGGATTGAAGAATTAGTGTGATTTATATTATTTTATTGGTGACTATACACACACGTATACACAGAAGCACTAATTGATTTACATTAATACTCTCTCTCTCTCAATATATATATATGTATATATATATATATATATATATATATATATATATATATATATATATATATATATATATATATATATATATATATATATATATATATATATAGTTAGATATATATAGATATATAGATATATATATATGTTTATGCATTTGTACATATATATATATATATATATCTATATATATATATATATATATATATATATATATATACATACACTCATAAGTCTCGTACAGATTTACACATGCGTTTATCAGAATATATGTGCCTCTGTAGAATCGTTCGGATATACGGTTGCTTGAATATAAAACCCATTCAGTTTGTAGTTTACTGTGTGGTTTTTATTTCAAATATCTTTGGTGTTGTGTCTTTTTTTTCTCTTCTCTGTGTTTTGTTTTTGTTTCAAACCATCGTTGGTAATATAGTTTTCATTCTACTTCATTTATTTTGCGTTGTGTGAATTTTAACAGCCGTTTCTCTTAGCCAGCAGAATTTTAACCATGAATTTGATCATAAAACGACACTTCATTCTGAATTTAGAACTACCATAATGTAATATTAATATAAGGTGAATTGCAGACGCCTTAGAATTTGGTGATGGTTTGACTTGTCGGCAAAACTGAGTCAATATATAGTTTAGAAGTTACGTAAAATTGTTTTATATTTGTCGGAAATATTGAAGAAAATTACATTTCCTCGCTCTTGTCCTTTGTCTGTAAATGATGAAATGACAAAATTTACCAGGAGTAGGAGAATTGAATTCGTGGTAGAAAAGTGTAATAAAGCAAGATGGCTAATAGGGGAAGGTTTGAAATTATTGAAACTAATACAAAGTCAAAAACGTGTACAGGAATGTCTATTGTTACATCTCTCACACAGCCAAGCAATATAGTTCAAATGACTTGTTATATAGTTGTTGTTGTTGGCACTCCGTCGCTTACAATGTCGAGAGTTCCAGTTGATCCGATCAACGGAACAGCCTGCTCGTGAAATTAACGTGCAAGTGGCTGAGCACTCCACAGACACGTGTACCCTTAACGTAGTTCTCGGGGATATTCAGCGTCACACAGTGTGACAAGGCTGAACCTTTGAATTACAGGTACAACAGAAACAGGAAGTAAGAGTGACAGAAAGTTGTGGCGAAAGAGTACAGCAGGGTCGCCACTATCCCCTACCGGAGCCTCGTGGAGCTTTAGGTGTTTTCGCTCAATAAACACCCACAACGCCCAGTCTGGGAATCGTAACCGTGATCCTATGACCGCGAGTCCGCTGCCCTAACCACTGGGCCATTGTGTCTCCACTGTTATATAGATATAGAACAGAAAGAAAGAAAGTAGATGGGTACAGTACATCTAAGAGCCACAGGAGGAGGGAATAAGTTAAAAGATTAACAGCATTCTTGAGATAAGGGAGGAGCATATGAAATGAAACAGGTAGGTTATATTAAACAACTGCCAGTAGAGTTGCTCTTAGCATGACTGATGAATTTATTGAGTAGAGTCGGAATTAAAGTATTATTATAAAAGATGGCACGAAGCTGCAGAAGATAGGCAGAAGCAATTACGACCATATACAACTACATCCGTTACACAGTAGTCGTTCATATATTCAGAAAAATTTAAAAGCATTCATATACATTTCCTCGCTGCGATCACGCTAATTTAATTTTACTACGTTTACGACTTTATCATTGAAATAAAACACCTCACTCATGTTCACAATGATTAAGTTTCACTAAAGTGGTAAAATTGCTAGCGCGGGTGGACTGAGTCATTTGCATCTGTGGCATATTTGGCATAGCCATTCCTTGCAGATTTCGCTCCAGCAGCCAGCAACCGGTTTTCATTTATAAAATTCTTACCAACCGGCTCGTGCGAACCGGTGCCAATCGGATCCAGCTCGCCATTGCATAAATCACATACGAACACACTATCACAACAGAAACACGTACACACATAATACATACGTAGATATACATAATTACAGAAATCCATATATATATACATACATACATACATACATACATACATACATACATACATACATATATATATATATATATATATATATATATATATATATATATATATATATATATATATATATATATATATATATATATACATATATATATATATATATATATATATATATATATATATATATATATATATATATATATATATATATATATATATATATATATATATATATATATATATATATACATATATATATACAAAATTAACAGAATGCGATAAAAAATCCAAGGCTGTGAAAGATTTCAAAACATTTATAAAGAGGTCTTACAGCTGTTTCTGGGATATTTTATATATCCCTTCGTGAGAGACGATGCGAAAAAATGATTAAGCAATAGCTATTATAGAGAAGATATGAAATATAGAGTGAAGTGGAGGAATGAAAACAGATATGATATATGCAGGGGTATTGTATCTTCTACAGATCCATTATTTAGGCAGAATATATATATATATATATATATATATATATATATATATATATATATATATATATATATATATATACCCTCAGACATGTGTGCTACCCTGCTGATATGAATGTCTCTTCAAAAAGCAAACAGAAAAAGAGTAAGTAAGGACAACTGCTTAGAAAGCTCTTGCTTCTATAATCAGGTTTTAAATTCACATTTATACCATTAATGATTGGTAAACATGGTTTCATGCGTTAATACCTAAGTGACAATCCGGATAAGCTAAGGGTTTCAGAAAAAGAAATCAACCAGCTAACTCACACATTACAAATATAATCTGTAAGTGGAACAGTAAAAATATGCAAGACTTTTTTCAAGTGTTACATAGATTTTGTTATCTACATTCCAATGATGGAGCTTTGTATTTTGGCTTGAAACCAGTTACTTCCCCAGAGGAAGACTTCAAATAATAAGAAACAGAAAAGAGCATACATACAAACATACATACAAACATACATGCATATATACATGCATACACACACATACATACATACATACATACATACATACATAAACACATACATACGAACGCATATACGTACATACATACATAAATACAACATACATACTTACATAATAGAGCTGACATAGTGATTTGATATGAAGAAGAGAAACTGTTGTGGAAATCTGCTACCCAGCGGATGTTAACATAAAACTAAAGGTCAGCGAAAAAGCAAATATTTATGCTGAGCTATTCAGAAATTTACAGCTAATCTACAAAGATTCAAAGCTCAGGTTTACACTCGTAAATATAGGGGCGTTGGGATATGTAACACACTGCCTAACTATCAGTCTTGGGACATGAGGCTTCTCAAAACCAGAAAGGAGAAAGATGATTCGAAGAAGACAGATCCAAGCCAACACTGGATCTGTAAAACTTTCCAGAAGTTTATCATTTAAGTATATATGTACATATCAAGAGATGCAACTATAAGCATGGGAATACATACATAACACAAACCATAAAAATCTGCACATGCGCTCACTCCAAATACTGCATACATACATACATACATACATACATACATACATACATACATACATACATATATATATACACACATATATACATACATGCATACACACATACATACATACATACATACATACACGATTCATGTTGAAATTCCAATCAACAAGTTTTGGATCTAGTTTAGAAACCGGCTTCTTGGCAAGAAATCTTGAAATAAAATGAATAATGATATACATACATACATGTATACATACATACATGTATACATACATGCATACATACATACATACATGCATACATACATACATGCATGCATACATACATACATACATACACACACACACACACATATGCACAAATACCTAGATGATGTTGATAAAAGTTCCGATGAAAGAGCCTTGAATCTATGTTAGAGTCCGGCTCTTTCTCTATGGACAAGAAATACAGAAATGAAACTGATTGATAACATACATACGTACGTACGTATGGAATACTGGTGGAATGTCCCAGTGAAGACCTCAATAAAATGTAAGCACAACAGGCCTGATATAATGATTTGGGATAGGGAAGAGAAACTGTGCACAGTTGTGGATATGTGGCTTCTCAAAAGTTGGGAAACGAGGCTTCACAAAACCAGATAGGAGAAAGCTAATATGAAGACAACAGATCCAATCCATCATTAGAACTGTAAAAGTCTGTAAAACTTTCCAGAAGTTTATCATTTAAATATATATGAGTATGTCTAGATATGCAGTTATATGCATGAGAATACATACATAAACCATACAAATCTATACATACATACATACATACATGCATACAAACAAAAATCCCCTGTTGTTGACGTTGAAATTCCTTGGAAGGAGCCTTGGATGTAGGTTAGAAACCGCTTCTTTCTCTATTGACAAGAAGTCTTGAAATAAACTGAATAATGCCATACACACATAAATGCATACTCACATGACGGCGTGTGTCAGGATATATAACAGCCATGTACAGCTACACACAAATTTCAGAACGTATGAGCATTACTCATGTAGTTACAGTGTGAATCTTTATCATTTCAACTGCTTAAGTTTGCTGTTCACTTCCTTTCAAAAAGATTTTGGTAATATTTTACTTGGCTACATTATTTACCATTATTTTTATTCCTCTTCCACTTTCTTTCTATTTTTCCCTCCCGGTCTGTGTCTGCTGTCTGCCCCCCCCCCCCACTTCAGATACTCTCTCTTTCTCTCTCTCTCTCTTTCTGAGACAATTCTGTCTTGTTTTATTTTCATTTGTATGCATTACAAACGAACATGAAACGAATGAAAAAATTCTACATTAGTGTGTATGAGTGTGTTGATGCACGTGTATGTATTATATATGTATATATAATATTTGTGGATGTACACACACACACACACACACACACACACAGATACGCGTACTCACACACATATATACATACACGCATACAAAATATTTACGAATATATACATATACATACTACTAGTATATATATATATATATATATATATACATATACATACACAAACTTGCACACATGCATACATAAACATACACACAACTACACAACTACATATATATATATATATATATATATATATATGAGCATATATCTATCTGTCTGTCTATTGATCTATCTACGTGTGTGTGTATATATATATATATATATATATATGGAATATACAGCGCCTTGCAATGGTTATTTTTAGATAAATCTAATTGGTTTAGTTAAATTCGCATCTTGGAAAGAAGCTATCGTCTGCAATTTTTTTTATTTATTTTTCGCCCTTCCTTTTATTTGTGAAAGACGCATTTAATGTGAAATACAAAATAATCGCAATAGGAACTCGATGTTGTTGTTTAGCGCCAGACTACATCAGCTGACCTCATATCCAACCGTGGCCATCCCAACCTAATATGCGATAGTAAGGTATATGCATGTACGAGGTCTGACTACAAAGTATCTGATCTGGGGCAATAGAAACTAAACTACAACACATATCAAATTGGCATTTCGTCTCTTTTGAAATGGCCTCCTTCTATCGCCGCACACTTTATGTAACGTGGTTTCCATTGATGGAAGCTTTGCTAGAACTGTTTTGATGATATCGAGCAGCTGCCTTGTCGCATCCTCTTGGATTTCATCGACGTTTTGAAATTTTGTTCCTCAAAAATGGGATTTCTATCAAACGTTGGTTTCCGGGTCATAGCCATAACCCACAATTCGTCACCTGTTATGACTGTTTTCAAAATGTGTTCGTTTTCCACGGCACAATCAAAAAGCTTCTGCGCATCTGAAACTCGTTCTTCTTTTGAGACGACTGCACTCGACACACTTTACTTCCAGGTACTGCTATAAACAACGGAAGTGAGTGAGAAAGTTATAGAGTGAATGCGCGACAGAGATGAAGATTTGTACTAAGGGGCTTCCCTTTTTACCAAGAAATAATCTTTTATCTTTATACTTGTTTCATCATTGGAATACGGCCATGCTAGGGCACCAACTTGAGGGGTTTACCCGAACAAATCTCTTAATCTTTTTTTTTGTCTTTTCTTTTCGAGTCAGCGCTTAGTTTTTTCAATCTCTTTTACGGAACCGCTAATTTACAGGTGTATCTGTGTGGTAAAAATATTGCTTCTCGATCACAGAGTCTGGGTTCAGTCTCACTGCATGCCACCTTCGGCAAGTATCTTCTACTATATTTGTAGAAAATTTCATTTTAAAATATCCATTTTCCTAGAAGTTATGAGGAAAGTAAATTGAGGAGGCAGATCTGTGTAGGTATGCCAAATTCCGTTTTTACCCTGCAGTCCGACTAAAGCCTTGTCAGTGGATTTGGTAGACGAAAACTGGAAGAAGTTCGTCGTATATATGTATATGTATATATATATATATATATATGTGTGTGTGTGTGTGTGTGTGTGTGTGTGTGTGCGTGCGCATATGTTTGTGTGGCTGTGTTTGTCTCCCCAACATCGCTTGACAACAGACGCTGGTGTGTTTACGTCATCTAACTTGATGGTTCGGCAAAAGAGACCGATAGAATAAGTACTAGGTTTACAAAGAATAAGCTCTGGGGTCGATTTTCTCGACTAAAGGCGGTGCTCCAGCATGGCCGCAGTCAAATGACTGAAACGACTAGGAGAATAAGAGAAAGTGACATAATTAAGAAGCAATACAATAAAATTTTGGAACAAGTAAGTTATGAGGAAAGTAAATTGAGGAGGCAGATCTGTGTAGGTATGCCAAATTCCATTTTTACCCTGCAGTCCGACCAAAGCCTTGCTCAACTCGTTTTTCTTTTATTGACCCCCGAAGGAGAAAAGGTAAAGTCACCTTCGGTGGAACTTGAACTCAGAACGGGAAGACAGGTGAAAAAGCGCTAACCACTTTGCCCAGTATGCTAACGATTCTTTTAAGAAGCAATGCAATAATGGTTCTTATAAGAAGTGATGCATTATGTCACCCACGCAGAAATTTCAAGTGGTTGAAAGAAGCATCGAGAATTTTTTGCGCTGTCCAATGAATATGATAATTATTAAATAGTGGATTAAGGCGAATTTCTCTTAATTTTAAAATTCTTTCTTCCTTCCTTGATTTTAAATATTCTCATCATTTTACTGGGTTTCTTTTCTTGTTTCGATGTGTGTGCGTATGTGTGTGTGATTCTATTTTAAAAGTTAGATTTACAACGTTCGTCCATGTATATAGCAACTAAATATATAATTAATATTTCTTTTTAGCGTTTTAATTTTTGTTTCTCATTATTAATGAATAATGAATTGCGTTGGATTTAGCCTGCGGGGTAAATAAGAAATTTAGCATACCTACGCAAGTCTGCCTCTACGACTTACTTTCCTCATAACTTCCAGAAAAATGGATATTTTAAAATGGAATTTTCTACAAATATTCTTCAAGTGGTGTCGATTTCAATTATAACGGAAGTTGTGGTGAGGAAGTTTTACCGAGGGTCTGGAAATGATTTTCGGAAAACACATACGAATTGACTTTGTTTACCCATAACTTTCAGGTAAATGGGTATTCTCTGATGAAATTTTCAATAAATGCATTTCAGATGGCATATATTACGATTTATCGGAAATTTATATAAAACAAATCGGTGGACACGTACACATACACACTGTCACACACATTACGAAATCAAACTTGAAATTTTGAGACAAACTGTGATATCAGTATGTGTGTGTGCCAGCTTGTCGTGTTGGTTTCATGTTCTTGCTTAATGGAGCTGAGGTCATTCCAAGTTAGTGGTTCCAGAGGCGTCATCATGCGTAGAGCCGACCAGGTCTAATAGGATGATCTAGCAGGAGAGGAGACGGATGACATGTCTGTACCAGCGTATGCAGCGGATAGCTATGAGGTGGGAGGTTGAGGGCAGAGGATCCGCTTCACCAGGATCCTCCTCAGTCGTGCTATTCCTGCCATCAGAAGCAGACACTGCCCACAACAAGCCGGATTCATGCCGAATCGATATCTACTGCCGACCATATTTTTGCCCTTCGTCTCATCGTTGAAAGATCTCAAGAGTTCTGCAAAGATCTCCACCTCAACACCGCCTTCGTCGAACTCAAGGTAGGTTTCGACAGGGTCGACCACGCATCCTTCTGGAAAATCCTCAAGCTCGTCGGTGTGCCTCACAACATCCCCACCCTGTTTCCACAGCTCTACAGCAGTGCCAAGAGCTGCGTAGGTGAACGGGAAGTACTCTGACTGGTTCCCATATGTGTGAGTCCACCATTTTCTTTTTTACATATTACATTCTGATATATTCGTAATCTACATCATCTGGAAGGAATTTGTAGAAAATTTCATAAGAGAATACCCATTTTTTCTGAAAGTTACGAGGAAACAAAGCCGAATTTTATGAATTTTCACAAACTCCCCCTCCTCACTGTTGAAAAAATGCATCCACAATAATTTCAGAATTGTAGAAAATTTCTTACAAAATTACACAATTTTTCTGAAAGTTATGAGGAAACAAAGCTGTTTTGTGAATTTTCACGAACTCCCATCCCTACCCTCAGAAAAATGTTTCCACAGCAAACTCATATTATCAGAATTTGCACCATTTGACGCATATTTGTAAAAGAATTCCATTAAAAAAACATGAATTTTTCTGGTTGTTTTACGAAAACAAATTCGGACAACGTGGGCACATTTGTGTAGCTGTGCCCAAAATTGAATAAACTTTACACTGAAGATAAAGATCATAACGTTAATTTACCTTCTATATATTTGCAGTGATGATGTAATCCTCTTGCAACAAAGTCCCGACGATTAAATTACATAAGATGTCCTTTTGACTGCGGCCATGCTGGAGCACCGCCTTTAGTCGAGAACATCAACCCCAGAACTCATTCTTTGTAAGCCTAGTACTTATTCTATCGCTGTCTTGTTGCCGAACCGCTAGATTACGGGGACGTAAACACACCAGCATCGGTTGTCAAGCGATGGTGGGTGGACAAACACAGACACACAAACACACATACGTATATATATATATTGACCGATGACTGAACACTATTCAATTTTTTTTCTCCGTGTTTTTCTCCTTGTCTCCGTATTCTTTCTGTTGAAGAGCGTAGCTCGAAACGTCAAAGACTTTCCGTATTCCTGAGCGTCATACTAATACATCCTTTTGTTATTTACACCACCTGTCCTCGTCTGTTGTTGTTTTTTCCGTACATTCTCCCATATATATATATATATATATATATATACGACGGGCTTCTATAACGGCCCAATAACCTAGTCAGACCGACAGAATATGTACCAAATTTACTAACTGAGCGGTGGAGTCGATTCGCTCGACTAAAACCCTTCAATGCGGTGCCCCAGCATGGCCGCAGTCCAACGACCGCTACAAGTAAACGACAAAAGGAAATATAATAAGCAGTAATAATGGTTTCAAATTCTAGCATAAGGCCAGCAATTTGTGAGGAGGCTGCATGTCGATTATTCAACTGGTATTTATTTTATCGACCCCGAACGGATAAAAGGAAAAGTCGACCTCAAAGGAATCTGAACTCAGAACGAAATGCCGCTAAGCATTTCGCCCGATATGCTAACAGCTCGCCACTCTGATAAGCGTGTAATGATTCTTTCTACTATAGGCACAAGACCTGGAATTTTGGGGGAGGGGCCTAGTCGATAGCATCGACCCCATTGTTCAACTGGTACTTATTTTATCGATCCCGACAAGATGAAAGGCAAAGTCGACCGCGGTGGAATCTGAACTCAGAACGTAGCGACGGTCGAAATACGCTAAACATTTCGCCCGGCGTGCTAACAATTCTACCAGCGCGCCACTCTGATAAGCGTGTAATAATACCAACTAAAATCTTCTAGAATTCTAGACAATCAGTATCAGACTAGTCGTTTTGTCTTTATTGCTGTTTAGTCCTAGGTAGACTTATAATTAATGCTGTTTTAACGGTGACAATCCCCTGTTTTATTCAGATTTAATGTATTTAGAACTGCAATATGTAGTGCGTGCTGTGTATTCTAAGTTTATAGCGTACGATTTGAAGGAGACCTTTGTTGCTATTTCTAGCATGTCGAGCTCTCGGATAAAGGGTCCATCCATGGTTCCTTTACACAGATTCTTCCTGTGTAAAATAAATAACAACACGTTGAACGCTGAAAATGTCAACGCAGGCTTCGTTTTCGTGTTATTCGATAGAAGATAGTCAGAGGGAGAGGATGAGGGAGGAGGGAGGAGAGAAAAAGAGAAATTGCGAGAAAGAGACCTCTTGACGTCACATCAACTAATTTCTTGTTGGTGGCGGTGGTGGTGTTGGTGGTGTTATTGATATTGTCACAACTTGTATTGTTTTTGTTGTTGCTTTTATGTCATCGTATAATCTGTGGCTGTTCTTTCCTTCCTGATGTTGCTGTAATTGTCGCTGTTGTCCTTGAAGTTGTTGTTGTTGTTATGGTTTGTGTCGTCATCAACGAGAGCTCTATTGATGTACTGGTTGCCTTTTGTCGTTGTTATTGCTTTTGATGATTTTGTCATTGTTGTTGTTGTTGTTATTGTTGTTGTTGTAGCTGCCGTTGCCTAGTCGCCATCGTGGACAGAACCGTTGCTGTAGTCATTGATGCCACTGTAGCTATTGAAAAGCGCCTGGTATGATGATACCGCTGCCGTCGTCATCGTCATCGTCGTCGTAGTCATCGCCGCCGCCGCCGCCGCCGCCGCCGCCGCCGCAATCGTCTTTGTCGTTATTGTTATTGCTACTACTGCTGCTGTTGTTGTTGTTGTTGTTGATGTTATTTACAAAGTGATTTATTGGCCAATCAGGAAACGAAGGTGAGAAAATGTGAAAAAGTAATTAAAGGATAATTGACACCAACTTCTTTCTCCACGTTTCATTTCGCACATTTCAATACCGTGATATACGATGTAGCAGAGATAAAGACTGCATTAATATTGCTGTTAATTCATTTGTTTATTAGATATCATTACACGGTGTTATATATATATATATATATATATATATATATATATATATATATATATATATATATATATGTATATATATATATATATATATATATATATATATATATATATATATATATATATATATATATATATATATATGTATGTATATATATATATGTATATATATATATATATATATATGTATATATATATATATGTATGTATATATATATATATATATATATACATATATATATATATATATATATATATATATACACACATATATACATACATATATATACATACACACACAAACACACATACACACACACACATATTTGATTAAATCTTTTGGGCCACTACAGTTTTGATCATTGTGTTGTTCACTAGCACGACACTCCATTACGTTATAACACATCAAGATATCTTGTAGAGTATCTTCATAACTGATTTCTGATTTTTGGCACAGGCGCAGCAATTTCGGCGTAAGGAAGAAATCAATTACATCGACCCCAGTAACCAACTGGTACTTAATTCATTGACCCCGCAATGGTGAAAGTCGACCACCGTCACTCTAATTATTTTCTAATAAGCCTTTTAGCGACGTCAACGCTTGGTTTGACTTTGTACACGTATATCGCTGTCAGCGCAGTTACTGCTTTTTCTATCTGCGAGGTATTTGTTATTTACAAGGCCAAACGAGGCCGAAATCTTGTGATCGCTTATCGCTTAGTCCTGGTACAGGTAGTAGCGGTGATTGACTGCCGCTAGTGATAGCTATGATGTGTTTTATGCACCAAATTACCATATGTAAGTTTTCTCTCTTGGTAATTATCACAATATTTGTGCCAAACCAGCAAATACACTGGGCATGTGCGTTACGTATAACTGGTCGATAATATTTATAACACCAGCGCTACTTCTGTTTTATGTTTGAATTTATTCCTACTTATGCATTGACCGAGCATACTAGCACATAGTTTTCACGCTATATGCATATAGATCGTGGACTGTCGGTATGACTCACCTCTGTGCCGGTTCAGGTACATTATGTTGATAAGCCACAAAAATGGCGAAACATTGATGTCCATCACTCCTAGATGAGATCAGACGTGAATTATCTTGCCTGTCCATGACTTTCAGCATTGGGGCACTTTAGCTCATATTTCTTAGTCAAGTTTAGTTGACGAGTATAATATACCTCTACGGTATAACGGTGCAAACAGGTGTTTTTATTAAATTTCTGTATACATATTAGCGAACTGCTAAATTATCCATAGATTTTTATGGTAAATATATATATTCTGATAGGCGAGCTAGCCCGGAATCAACCGAACGAGCTGGACTTACTGAGGATGGCTACGGAAATAGCAGAAACTGACGGGTGTGTCTAAGGAATTCTTGGTTCGGTGTTCGGGGCAATTTCAGCACCTATCAGAGTATATGTTATGTGCTTTATAACAGCACTGGAACGCTTTAGCTGCTATTTCTAGCAATGTGGGTGTTATTCACACCCTTAGTCAAGTTTATATGTATATATATATATATATATATATATATATATATATATATATATATATATGTAAAGCAGGTGTACACGAAGTACGATCATTGCTAGAAATAACAGCCGGTAAGTTTACGGTTGTATACAGAGCTTCGCTGAATATTTACAGGCAGAGATTTCTGCGGGCGGTGAAGATAGGAAAATTCTGTCTTACCTCTTCGGAGACCGTTAAAGGAATAAACGATAACTCAATACTGCAGTTTCAAACTCTTCAGATCACGTGCGTGAGCGCATGAATCTGATTGGTTACCTTCAGTTACGTCTCTCGTGGACGACCAAATTTTAAAATATCCACAACATCTCTGCCTGCTTACTGGGTTGGTAGACCAGTCATATTCAGAACCAAGATCGTACTTCCTATACACCTGCTTTCTATATTCATAATTCTACCTATATGGTTTTTTATTCTTGCTGTATATTACTATTATTCTAATATTCCTATTTTCATGTATATATGTGTGTGTGTCTGTGTGTGTGTATAAAAGTACAATAGTGATCAAAGTGACTAAGAGTGTACGCCTAGTCACTTTAGTCACGATTGTACTTGTGCCTATAATATATATATGTGTGTGTATGTGTGTGTATATATGTATATATATATGTATGTATGTATGTATGTATGTATATATACATACATATATATCCAAGAAAGTTAGGGGTTGTGAATCCAGCCCAAGGGATAATATCTATCCAATATACTGCCGGAAGAATACCCAATTATTATTGCACTAGTGTTCTGTCACAAGATGTCCTTTTTTAATTACCGATATGACAATATTTCGCTTGTGT
>NC_142952.1:25391230-25411230 GCF_046866305.1 Octopus bimaculoides
GGCATTGTTTTATTTTAACGTAAATAAATATCAATGTGTGTCTTCTGTATTTGTGTTGGTGTGTTTGTCTGTGTATGTTTATGTATATATGATATGCAGAAGTATATATACATATATATATACATATATATATATATATATATATATATATATATATATATATATATATATATATATATATATATATATATATACACACATACATAGAAACATACATACATACATATATATATCGTTTGTTCTTTTATTCCCTTAGTTGCAGCAGATCATCTGAGCAACAACCTTTTTCCAACTACCGCTTTTCCGAATGTCCTGAAGACGGGTTCGTCATCCCGAAATATAGAATCATCAGGTAAAACTGCGAATTTATTCTGTTTTGTTTTCCCTTTGCATTTTACGTTGTAGATCCTCACATTGTTCCGGCCTTACACAACTATATATATATATATATATATATATATATATATATATATATATATATATATATATATATACATGTGTATGTGTGTGCCAAAACGCTTGACAGCTGGTGTTGCTTGCTTACGTCCCCATAAGATTAGCAGAGCGGCAAAAGAGGCCGTTAGAATAAGTACCAGCCTTTAAAAAAACACTGGGTTGGATTCATTCATTCTACAAAGTGTGTCCCCAACATAGTTCCAGTCTAATGACTGAAAGCAAGTAACAATTAAAAGGTAAAAGATATATAATCCAAGACTAGCTTCAGGTGTTTCTCCGAAGGCGCAATGAAAACACTTCCACTTTGAAACAGATACATGTATGTCGTTTTCCTTTCTTTCCCTTTCGTCTCACATTTGTAAAATCGCCAAGGAAACAGGCAGATTTCGCAGTATATGTGTTCTAGAATATTTTTTTTATTCTGAGTATCTCAGTGTTATTAAAAGATTTATTCCATTCATTGTTGGTTAACATTTGTTAATAGTCATGTTTTCTGGAAAGCGCCTCTCGTTGCTTGTTTAAAAGTTATTTATGTTATGAAACTTGGTCGTTTTTAAAAACCATATTTCGAATATATCTACGGAAAATCGTGGGGACACTAATCGTTATGATTCTCGAAATTTTTCACCGCTATCTCAGACGAAGAATGAACGAACATTTAAAATCTTAAATGTAGGAACATCTTTGGGTTTAATTAACTTTAGTAAACAAACCTTTCTGACTGCTTTGAAGTAATGGTGTAAGCCATTAGAAATTCTTGATTCCTTGTCTGTAAATACTCCAAATCAAAACAAAAAATATTTCTTCAAATAAAATCTTTTAGAATTCAAATAATTGCGTGAGCTGAAGAAAAAAGTTTAATATCAGGAATGCCATAACAACAACAAAAACAACAACATCAATGTTTTCTTTATTAAACAATAAAAGCTGACTAAAACATCGAGGACAATACAGGACGACTATGCATGGGTTTACATAAAATCGTGTAAAATGGAAGATATTTTTTAAAAAATGGAAGAAAAGAAAGACTTACGAGGACTACTCGCGAAAACGACAGAAACACACGTTCACCAGAGTCACGAAGACACTTGCCGTTCCTAATTATTTTCTTGAATCTAGTGGCACATGCTCAGAGCTGACCGGTTCATAGCTTGGCCTAGAGGACGCTGTAGTATTGAAAGCATAACCTTTCTTCCTCTAGCTAGTGTGTTGATGCATACTTCTGCTTCTTTCAGATATTGAAATATCTTCTTGAGTGGGACTAAATCAAAGCTTTTTGCAAACTCAGCGAATGACTGGGTTTTAGTACTTCCTCTGCCGAATAAGTTGTTACCTTCGTTGTCGTAGTTTCTATAAATCACTTATTTGTGTCATGGCTGTTGTTTCAGAGCTGTTATTACAGTTCGTTGCTCCGAGGCTGATAGCAGTGGCAATGAATTCTTCCATCACCGGCGACTTAGTAGGCTACGGCGGAAGATTTTCTGTTGTTGTTTATTACATTGTTTGACATATCATCGCTGCTGTAATTGTTAGTGTTGTTGTTCTTGCTACTGTTCTTGGTACTGTTAATGTGACTACTGACGCTGCTACTACAGCTGGTCATTACTATGGCTATAGTAGTGTGTGGTGGTGGGTGTTGACCTTGAGCAACTGTTTCAAAATTATCCTCTGCATGCACTTCTTACTGGTCGGCAGGCAAGCAAATAAGTGTGGAAACCATTTTGAAAATTCTGTTTTGATTTGAAAACAATTTCATTCCTTCAAACTTTTGTCCCCTGGGGCGAGCAATGAAAGCGTTGACCACTCACAACCCTGGCCGGCACATTATCTGATATGAAACTATGAAATCTACAAATTCAACCCTCTGAAAAGGTAAACAAGACACAAACTCACACCAAAGTTTGAAACCATCATTATTTTTTTTTAATTGGCGTTTTTCTTCCGGTTTCATCTTCCGAGTTCAAATTCCACTGAGCTCGACTTTGCTTTTCATCCATTCGTGGTCGATAAAATAAGTACAAGTTACGCACTGGGATTGATGTAATTGACTTAGCCTCTTCCCCGAAACTGCTATCGTGACGAATTTTGTATTCGTTAGATGTTAGCATCCCGAAAAGAGATGGTCTAGTGTTTCGTAAAATGTATCGCAGAGTCTACATTTGGGGTCAGTACCATTTTGAAGAACATTAGTATTTTCTGGTAAGCAAGTTTTGATCTTGTGCCACTAATTTGAAACCTTCAGTCTCTACTTTCAGTCCTGAACTTCTCAGCCACTGGTGGATTGTTGCTTGGTCTATACCAGTATTTTGACATCAAAGTATATACTGTCTATGCAAGGGCTTCTGACTCCATCTCTCTCCAATTTGTCTCTGCTTCTTGTTTTTGGCAGTCTGCTTGATTCCTTCTGTTTGCTTGGCGGCAGTGGTTCCAGGTTCTTCATCTAATCACGGTTCAATGCCAAGTTCCCTTGCAAATTTATAAACTTCCTTGACAAAAGAATGTGACTTTTTGCTGCTTTTATGTTTGTACACAAGCCGCAGCATCCAGTCCTCTGTACTAGATAAGTACCTGTTCATTGCTGTTGTGGATGTCTTAAAGTACGGTTCTAATTGCATCATTCCTCTTAACCCATTACTTCTAGTTAGGTACTGACAATCAACGTCTGCTTTTGGGTGGTGCAATGTTCTTAGATGTCTATAATTATCTTGTCTTCCTGTTCAGGCGTTGGAACTCCGTAGGATACTAGTTAATGATGTTAAAATTGTATTGGACAACTGGAAGTGCCTGGGTGTTAATGGCTTCGATGCAATTTTTCGAGTTGAGTTCAGTCTTCATTAAAAGTCTTATTCTCCAATAGTAACCCTTCCTTATTTTTTCTTTCATAAAGGTAGGAAGTATACCATCTTTTTCGTTTATTCCCAGGTATTTACTTGGACTATCAAAGCCGCTCGTTTCGTGTCTGCAAAGATGCATCTGAAAAGCACCGTTCTTCTCTCCACTTCTTCAATTGCCTCTGATGGGACCGCCAGATTCGCAACTTGGAATAAAATAATTGTTGAGGAAGGACACCAATTCTGGTGTAAATAAATATTTTGAATTGAACTTACTTAGAGCGTTCGAAAACACGTCCGATGTGTTGCGCAGCAAATATAATAATAATAATAATAATAATAATAATAATAATAATAATAATAATAATAATAATAATAATATCTCATAATACAAAGATCTGGAAATAGAAGTAACTCGAATGTGGAGCCTAAAAACAGAAACAATTTCTATAATAGCAGGTGCATTAGATAAGATAAATAAAGAAGCATTCAGACAAATGCATAACCAAAGCAACAGGACTTTTTGTTTATGACCGACAAAAAATAACACTGCTAGCTACTACACACATCCTCCGTAAAACGCTTTCAATACAGTGAATATCAGAGCAACACTGCTCATACCCAGGACACACGAAGCTGCGCTCGGTAGTGCAGTGAAAACACGTGATAAAAATAAGACTACTGAAGAATAATAAAAATATTCCATCTTTATGTTCTGAGTTCAAATCCCGCTAAAGTCGTCTTTGCTTTTTATCCTATCAGGATCGATAAAATAAATCGACTGGTCCCTTACCCCCACATTTTCAGGCTTTGTGCTTATTGTAGAAAGGATCATCATTTTTATTTTTGCTCCAAGGCGGCGAGCTGGCAGAATCGTTAGGACGCCGAGGCAAAACGCTTAGCAGTATTACGTTCTGAGTTCAAATTACGCCGAGGTCAACTTTGTCTTTCATCCTTTCGGGGTCGATAAATTAGGTACCAGTTACGCACTGGGATCGATATAATTGACTCATCCCCTCACCCCAAAATTGCTGCCCTTGTGGCAAAATTTGAAACTATTGTTATTGTTATTGCTATTATTCTTATCATCATCAACATCATCATTTTCGTTCCGGTTGTTGACCTTTTTGCTCGATCGAACTAACATGGCCAGAATAATAATTATATGTGTGATCATCACATTCGCCCGTCTTGATTAACTAAATAGGTGGCTGGCAGTAGAATCGGACAGAGAGTTCGCCATACAACTCTTACACAATACGCATTTGCTTTTACTCTACGTTTCTTTTTACCATTTGTATTTATACTTTTTTGTACTTTTATCTTTTAATTTTAACTCCTATGAAATCGCTCCGTTTTCGTGTGTACTGTATCCTGTTCCACAAGAACCATGTACCACATTTAGAATCCATTATATCGCTACATTCATTTCTATGAATACCAATGAAATGAAAAATGTGCTACTTAACCTTCGCTTTTCTTTTTTCTTTTTCTTTTTCCCCCTCTCATTTCCTTTTCTTCTCTTTATTTTTATTTCTTTTTCTTTCCTTTCTCTTTTAAAAATATTTTCTTCTTTTTCTCTATTTATTTCTGCATCTCGTTTTCATTTCTTCGTTTCTTCGTTTCTTCATGTCCTTCTTTCTTTCTTTCTTTCTTTCTTTCTTTCTTTCTTTCTTTCTCGCTTGCACTTGTTCTCTTCTTTTTCTTTATTTCACTCCTTTTTCTTTCATTCTTTCTATCTCTCCCTCCCCCCTCTCTCTCTCTCTCACTTTCTTACTTTCTTCGTCTTTTGCTTTCTTTCCTTTTCTCTCTCAATCATTCTTTGTGTCTTCTCTTGCTTTCTTCATCTTCATCTTTGTTTCTCGTTCTTTCTGTCTTTCTTTCTTTCATTCTTTGTGTCTTCTCTTGCTTTCTTCATCTTCATCTTTCTTTCTCGTTCTTTCTGTCTTTCTTTCTTTCTTTCTTTCTTTCTTACTTTCTTCCTTCCTTCCTTTCTTTCTTTCAATCTGTCCCTCTCGCTCTTACATTCTTCATCTCCTGGTTTCTTTTCTTTCTCTGTCTCTCTCTCTTTCTCTCTCTCTTTCTCTCTCTCTTGCTCTCTTCGTCTTTTGCTTTCTCTTCTTTCCTCTCTATCGTTCTTTCCCTCTTTTCCGTTGCTTTCTTCATCTTTCTCTTTCTTTCCCTCTCTTCCATACATTCTTCATCTCCTGCTTTCTTCTTCCTCTCTTCCTCTCTTTCTCTCTCTCTCTCTCTCTCTCTCTCTCTCTCTCTCTTTCCCGCTATCTCTCCCTCTTCGCCTCTCTCCTACACTCCTTTCTCTCTAACGGTTTTACCAAAACTCCTTTAGAGAATAGACAACAGCAATTTCCGCACTGGATGTCTTTTTTAGTTGTGGAACTTTTCAGGTGAAAAAGTGAAGTATTGACAAAGCGGTTTGCAGAGGAAATTAGCTTCTGTGTGTGTGTGTGTGTGTGTGTGTGTGTGTGTGTGTGTGAATATATGAGTGTATGTGTGTATGTGTATTCTCATATCATCTGTATACTTCATTCGATAAATATGTAAGGCTAATACGTATATATGCTTGTGTGGCTACATCTGTGTGTGTGTGTATGTATCTGAGTGCATGACTGAGAGAGAGAGAGTGTGTGTCTGTTTGTGTGTTTGTGTGTGTGTATGTGCATGTACATGTGTTTGTGTGTGCGGAGGGGAGTAATGTTTGTGTCTGTTTGTCTCTTTCAATTATTTAACTCCCTATCCCGCTTTCCCACTCCCGTCTCTCTTTCTCTGTCTGTTGTCTGTCTGCCTGCTGTCTGTCTCTCTCTCTCTCTCTCTCTCTCTCTCCCGTACAAATTCAATGTTATTAAGCAGTATTCGAATATACCATGCATCATACAAGCAACAACACATATATACAATCATACAATCATACAGTCACACATACAATCATACATTCTCTCCCCCCCTCTCTCTCCCCCCCTCTCTCTCCCCCCCTCTCTCTCCCCCTCTCTCTCTCTCTCTCTCTCTCTCTCTCTCTCTCACACACACACACACACACATAAACGCACATACACACACATATATATGTGTATATATAAAACCAAGGAAAAGAAGGATTAAATTAGAAGCGCTCTGTAAGGAACAAACTTACTTAACTAAATTGCAGCTTTTGCAGCGAAAGCCACCGTGATCCACGCAGACCGTAAAATTACTTTCCGCTGCTTGTCCAATTTGTAAATCTGACGTTGAAACACCAAATGAATTTAGTCACAGAGTATAGTGGAAAAACAAACAAAAATGTAGAATTGTGAACTATTTAATCGGCTTACGAACGTTTCGGATAGATTAGCAAATTCCAAAATTCATGCACATTAATCAATTGCATATCTGATCAAATAAGATTCTACCGAGGTAAAGAAATTTAACACAAACCTACCCATAATCAAGCTACACCGCATTGCTTGCAATAGAAAACA
The DNA here is from genome assembly GCF_046866305.1 of Octopus bimaculoides. Taxonomy (NCBI): domain Eukaryota; kingdom Metazoa; phylum Mollusca; class Cephalopoda; order Octopoda; family Octopodidae; genus Octopus; species Octopus bimaculoides. The sequence continues at coordinate 25,397,991 of NC_142952.1, forward strand.
ATTTAAAGAGGATAGATAGTAAGAATAACAGTAATTGACCATTGAAAGGGGTAAGGTGTTTTTTTCAGCAGACCTACTCAAGGTTTGTATTTATCAGTTCATGATAGACTTGTAATATGATATTTATTTTCTGCAATCCCACTCGTTCTACTCGTCAACTTGAAGAATGTTTATGGCAAAATTCTTCTTCCTTTAAAGCTATCGCTGACTAATTAGAATACACAGAGGAGGTATTCAGCAGGATGGAAATGTCATTTGCTCAGTATTAATTCTAAATATAATCTATGAGTTGTAGAAGTCCGGTTGAGTTAATGACTGTTCCAAAAGAAAATAACCAATATATTACTGTTTTACGAAAAAATTATGTCTAGTAAAAGAATAAACATTCAAAAATTATAATGATTGTAATATGAGTAAGAAAAATTAAGAGGAAAAAAGAATTTTAAGATTCAGTCAAAACCAGAGACATTTTGAAAATAAATTAGAAATAAAATTTTAAAATCAATTAAATAGCAATTAATCAAATTACAAAATTTTGGTCACGTTAAATTTGGTGGGGTGAGGTTGGGTGGACTAATCGATTACATCATATTTTACCAACCCTCAAGAGGATGAAAGGCAAGGTGGACCTCGGCGGAATTTGAACTCAGAACGTAAAGACGGATAACTGTAGGTCCCCGTAGATGTGCGTTTGTCTACGTGAATATTTCTCTCTTTTCTCTCTCCCTCTCTTTATCTGTCTCCCCTTCTTTCCACTCCGCCTTCTTTTTCTCCATCTCCCTCTCTCTCTCTCTGTTTCTGTCAATCTTTCCATCAATATAAGAACGAGAGTACTTCTCTCAACGTTTATTTGTGGAGAACATATTTCCATGGCAGAAAACGTGCTTCATCTTATGATATATGAACGAGAGTATTTTAAAAAAAACTTTCTACTATTTCTTTCTTCTTTTCTTCTTCAGAGAACACGAATCACAGTCCAACTAATTATTTTGTAACCAATTTCATCAACGGTCTAACATTTTTTTCCTATTATATATCAGTATTTGTAGGATATTTAACAATAAGGCATCTGACAAATAATAACTTCATGCTGATGTTTTCATTATTATTTGTTCACTTTCAAGAGCCGTTGTTTGAATTATTAAATTAGTGTGATTTTGGTATAGTTCCGGTGTGTCATTGTTCATAGATCTGATGGTGTTTGCTTGTTTGCTTGTTATTGTTATATATGTCGAATTTTCTTTGAATAAAGTTTCTCTACTCTTTGTCACCTCTCATTTTATCTGTCCGACTGTCTGTCTGTTTTTCTCTCTCTCTCCCTCCATATTTCTCTCACTCTCACTTTCTCTCTTTATATATGCATACATATCTATACATTTATAATATAGGTAATACTTGTATATATATATATATATATATATCTTCGAAACGTCTAGTTAGAATAGAGACAGCTGACGAAGGATTCATTCCAAGTGGCTATCTGTTTTCCTGTGTTCGTTCCGTTGTCTGTAGTTCATTGTTCTAACGTCCTATATCCTGATATGCATCTATATACATATGTAGATGTAAGTATGTACATATATGTGTGTATACATGCATATATATTCTTTGTATTATATATATATATATATATATATATATATATATAGAGAGAGAGAGAGAGAGAGAGAGAGAGAGAGAGAGAGAGAGAGAGAGAGAGAGAGAGAGAGAGAGAGAGAGAGATACACATATAAATATACATGAGATATATATAAATACGGATGACCCCTGTTGTACTCTTTCGCCCCCAACTTTCTCTCACTCTTTCTTCCTGTTTCTTGAGTAACGCTGCGATGGATTGGCGTCCCGTCCAGCTGGGGGGGGGGGACACATACGCCATAGAAACCGGGAAACCGGGCCCATGAGCCTGGCTAGGCTTTGAAAGGGCGACGTTTATCGTTATATAATATATATGCATATATACATAACTTTCTCGTTCTCTTTCTTTCTCTCTTTAGAAATACACAAATATAGAAGGAAATAAATACATATACATACAAATATACATGCATACAAACACAAACATATACGTGTGTATATAAGTGTATGTATGTACTTATGTTTTTAGTAATATTTGGTACAGGCAACAGAGTGGCTGAAAGGCCGAGAGTTTCGTGCACCAGCACTTATCAAATCTGTTCTTCGTTCCTATTTTCATCTTCAAATCTATATTTGTACATAAGTGTTTGTGTGTGTGTGTGTGTGTGTGTGTGTGTGTGTTAAACAAATAGCGTTTGAGAACTTCGTGAATTCAGTAAGCTGAGTCACACGGTGTATCTTCTCATTCATCTTCCACCATGTTATTGAAGTATTAGGCTTCTGTTTGTATTCGTTCAGAATCAATTATTTTCTACCCACGTATTTGATATTACCAACTGATACCTTTTAATGTCATGTTATGAGGATATCATGTTATTTGATAGAGATTTCCAGTACGGCTTTCGGTGTGGCGGCTGAACAAGTTATATTAAAGAACTAATGAACGTATAATTTTCATTTGCTTGCTAAGCAAAGCCCATCTTCAGTTACACTGGCAGCCATTTACTAACAAATCTAGTAAGAGTGACTAATTAAATATCTGCTGTTGCTGTTGTTGTTAGACCAAGGCAGATGATGCAAGTACTAAGATAAAATGATGAATTCTATCCTTCCCCCCAAGAATTTTCTTGTGTACTTTATTTCAGATTAGATAATTCAAAATGTCTTTACATATTTTTAATATAATAAGAATGTTTTAACCCTCGTTACCACTGTTGTAATGATTTTAATGTTGGATTATTATAACGCCCACTTCGGTATACAGTATGCTTAATAAAACCAGTAAAGACACGACTATTTCTGATCGCCTACTACGCACTCTTTCTTTATTTTGGCATTACGGCCATTTCACAGAGGGGACAACACAAGGACAGACAGAACACCACAGTGGGGACAAAAAACATAAAACGAATTAAAATGAAGATTTTATATAATAATGAAATTGAAATGGCTGCATCGGTCCCACTCCCATGCAATACCATTTGAACGTTTAATACACTGTTTACAACCGTTCAATTTCCTTTACTTTTTCCTTACCGTCGTTTCTTTCTCTCTCTTTTTTAAAAATAAAACAATTTTACTTTTTTTAATTTTTTCCAATAAACAATTTTACTTTTTTCCTCTTTTAGTATTTCATAAAAGGTTATGTAGGTTGAATTCTTTGATCGATTGATAGATTACATGATAACAAAAACCTATCATCTAAGGATAAAAATTGAAACAGTTAAGGTATCAAGCAGGTGAAATTTTGTACATCGAAAATGATTCCAACACGTTGGAATCATTATGCTCGATTTATGAAATCTCATGTTTTACAAATTACCTTTTTAAAATTTTACTTGAAGATGGTGGATTCCATGTTATGATGTAATCTATAAATACACTTATAAAATTGTAGTGAAACAGCTCTCGTAAATTTTAAGCGCCAATTGTATTCTCTTTTTATAACAACGCCGCATTTGGAACCAAACTCATTGTCACTTCTACGATTTAAATTGGATTTGGCACTTAGATATCAGCAGTATCCTACCAACATGTGATAGCATTAAATGCTGTTGGAAAAATATTATTAGAAGATTTTATTCTTGAAAGTGGGAGTTGTGTTATTGTTTAGCGTTCTGTCAAGCGTGGAAATAATTTTATATAATCATTTGTGTTTAGTTTAAGAGCGTCAGATTCAGATGATGATATTGTTTCTATGGAAATTTGATTATTGTTGCGTTTTCTTGTCCACAAGAATATCAAATAACCATAATGGAAACCGAATAGAATTCCATAAGGACTTGTGGCAACATAGTCCTTTAGAGTCTCAAATCATAAATGTTAAAAGTTCTGAATATCAAACATCAATAACTATCCAAAAATCAGTTAGACATATGCTGGACGACTAATTATTTCATCTACTAAATAATTATATCTATTAGGAATTAACTATTGTATAACATCTAAATCGGGCATGGATGGGTTAATCAGTTATAACGATATTCTCAGGGCTTTACGTGACGTACTGAACAGTTCGTGAACAACTCAACGTTATGTCCATCAATTTATTCTGACAATGAGAACAAGGATACCTTGAAATGTGACTAGACTATTGGATTTAGGCACGTTATTCACTTAAACTACAAGCGAAGATATAAGAAAGAAATATGAAAGAGCTTTAAAAATAAAAAAAATAAAACAAGATAGCTAGGCCATTTAATAAACAGTTGGCAATCAAAGCCGATTCCCAATTTTACGCACACACACACACACACACACACACACACACACACACACACACACACACACACACACACACACGCACCACATAGATACACATGCACGTATGTATATATACTTACATTGCATATATGTATTTAGATATATACGTGTATATATACGTATATATTTATATCATATTATATATATATATATATATATATATATATAAGTTTGGGACATCATGTATATATATATATATATATATATATATATATATATACATGGTGTCCAAAACTTATTGTTATATTTAGGGGGTCGAGCGTTGCAATGCAATGGTAAAAGAAACACAATTATGACACTATCACATTTATTTTGATATGACCACCTGTTTCGAATCACAGCCTTAAGTCTACGTGTGAATGCTTCCCACACGGCACGAGAAATCGAAGCCCATTCCTGACGCAGTTTTGCCTTCAGAGTGTTGAGCGAAGCACGATGAGTGTTCGAGACCCTTGTCTTCAAAATAGACCAAACAGAAAAATCCAACGGGTTGAGATCAGGGCTTCTTGAGTGTCATACAGCCTTTCCTATGAACGCCGGTATGTTTTTTTCTGAATCCAGTGTTGTGTGTGTTTGGATTTGTGGGATGGTGCCTCGTCCTGTTGGAGGCTCCAGGAACGCCTTCAAAGTGCTGATTCGCCCATGGAAGCAGTTCAGCTTCCAGAATGTCGCTAAAGATTCGATAGGAACAAAAATGAGGGGAGACCTTCTAGTGGCTGTCACTGCTGCCCAAACCATAACTGACTGTAGGTTGTGACGTCGATTTATGGGCCAACCCACAACGGTTACTGATACATTCTAAATGCGATACATCAGAGGAGGTTTAGTGAAAGTGTAGCAAAGCAAACGCTGGTTTCCGAGCATAGTTGCAGCTCTAGGGCTGAAACTAGAAGGGGAAAAGAAAAAAGGGGAAAAAGGAATATATATATATATATACATATATTTACACACACACACACACATATGTACATTCACATTATTTACATTTGACGGATATTTGTCCTCATCTTCTTTGCTTTTAACACAACGTTTCGGCTGATATACTCTCCAGCCTTCATCAGGTGTCTTGGGGAAATTTCGAACCTGGGTTCTCATTCCTAAGGAATTTTTCGGTGTTATTATTATTATTATTATTATTGTTATTATTCAGATCACTGCCTGGAATCGAACTCGGAATTTTGGGGTTAGTAGCCTGCGCTCTTAACTACTACGCCATATGGCCGTGAGCAATTATGGAGTGAATGTTCGGGCTTATGGCGTAGTGGTTAAGGGTGCGGGCTACTAACCCCAAGATTCCGAGTTCGATTCCAGGCAGTGACCTGAATACTGATAATAAATAATAATAATAATAATAATAATAATAATAATAATAATAATAATAATAATAATAATAATAATAATAATAATAAGATGGAAAAATACCTTAGGAATGAGAACCCAGGTTCAAATTTTCCCCAAGACACCTGATGAAGGCTGGAGGGTATATCAGCCGAAACGTTGTGTTAACAACACACAAAATGAGGACAAATGTCCGTGAAATGTCAATAATGTACATAATTCCTCATCTCATAAATATAGAACTGTATATGTACATTCATATATATGTTAGTATATGTTTGTATGTGTATATATATATATATATATATACACTCATACATACATTCGTGTGTATTTCAGTGTATATTAAAGCGTGCAGAAAAGAGCATTTTATCGTAGTGTCCATGCATGACAGCGTATATAATCCTGTTGTTTCCATAACCACAGTAATACATACTTATCGCATTACTGGTTCATGAGTACAAAATATCATGACATTAGTCAATCAACAAATTAGTAATTTCTTCACAATTGCAACTAATAAATCCTATTGATTTTCCCTATTCAACTCCATGTTATTAGTAAGAACGTTGCTTATCATACAGAACAACAAACCGCCATTTTTCATTCGGTAGGAGAAGCAGGAAAAGAAAAGTAGATTTGATTCTAATTAATTTTTTTGCCTTTATCTTTTATGTGTTTTAGTGACTGAGCTGCGACCGAGCGGTGGGTAGGCTTTCAGAAGTTTGTAGTCGAACAAATCGACCACTGAAATTTTATTATCTTTTTCTAAAGTCCAATGCCTATTCTATTGCTTCGCATTGACTGAACCGCAAGTTTACGGGGACCTACACTTTGCAACAACCTGATGTGGGGTACATTCATACTAGTATAAACCGCAGGACGATGTATGTATGTGTATGTATGTATGTATGTATGTATATGTGTATGTTTGTATGCATGTATGTATATGTGTATGTGTGTATATATTTATGTGTGTATGTGTGTATATATGTTTTGTAGAATGATACGTTAAGGCGGCGAGCTGGCAGAAACGTTAGCACGCCGGGCGAAATGCTAAGCGGTATTTCATCTGCCGCTACGTTATGAGTTCAAATTCCGCCGAGGTCGATTTTGCCTTTCATCCTTTCGGGGTCGATATAATCGACTTAATCCGTTTGTCTGTCCTTCTTTGTCCACTCTGTGCGTAGCCCCCTAGTGGGCGGTGAAGAAATAAGAATGATACGTTAAAATTTCTTATGAGTTCTACCGGACCGGATTCCTTGAATCCACATACAGCGAATGTATGTGCGGGTTTGTGTGTGTATATGCGTTAATATGTCTCTCCTGAAAATATCTTCATTATTCCACTCTACCTATCAATCTCCCACTCTCCCCCTCTTACTTTCTTTCAGCTATTCCCTAATTATTCTATCATAATTTGACGACGACGTAATTGCATCACAGTCAATTGATTCGTGTCCCGTCACGTGATATGTTTTCTATGACGTTTTCATCTGCAACTTCTTCACGTGAAGAAACTCGTCTTAGAAAATATATTCGTTCCGGCGTTTGCTATGAAACGGTTTGTTTTGGATTTCCATCAATTTTTCTTTCTTCTACTTTGTTTATTAATTCTAATTTTCAACTTTTACAGTTTGTTTTCAAAATGTAGTTTGTGTTTCTTCTCACTTTTCTAAAAACCGTTTCATTTGTAACATTTTCCCAATTGAAAACATTACTCTTCTACTTGTTCCAGTCATTTGACTGTGGCCATGCTGGAGCACCGCCTCTAGTCGAGCAAATCGACCCCAAGACTTATTCTTTGTAAGTCTAGTAGTTATTCTATCGGTCTCTTTTGTCGAACGACTAGGTTACGTGGACATAAACACACCAGCATCGGTTATCAAGCGAGGTTAGAGGGAGAAACACACAAACATATACACACATACATATATATACATACATATATATACGACGGGCTTCTTTCAGTTTCTGTCTACCAAATCCACTCACAAGGCTTTGGTCGGCCTGAGGGCTATAGTAGAAGACACTTGCCCAAGATGCCACTCAGTGGGACTGAACCCAGAACCATGTGGTTCGTAAGCAAGCTACTTACCACGCAGCCACTCCTACAGACATTTTTAAAAAGTGAATCTGTGATATCCAAAGAATATTTTAACTCATTTACTCGCTATTATTCTTAGCTTCATCTACTTCGTGTTCCACCGTTAATATATACGTACATATGCACACAAATATACACACACACACGCGCACGCACACACATACACGCACGCACACACTCACACACACACACACACACACTCACAAACACACATTCATATGAGGTGATTACTCCATGTTCACATATGATACAAGTGTCTTCGGGCTTCGTTGCTGTGAATGGCATTTCTGACTTTTCGTCCATGACCTCTCATATGACTATTCACCCCGTTGTAGATTTGCATGGTTTGAGGCGCAGGTGATTGTACTTTTGCACCTGGTCGAGTCTGCACACACACACACACACACACACACACACACACACACACACACACACACACCAGCACTATTCCGTCGCCACAGAGCTTACAGTGAATGGAATGACAAACGAGATCACCATAAAGAGACATCAATACGACGTTGGATTATACTGATAATATGTACATATATAAATACATACATATACATGCCCGCACACATGCACACACGTATGGAAATGTGCATATACGTACATACATACATACATACATACATACATACATATATATATATATATATATATATATATATATATATATATATATATATATATATATATATATATATATATATATATATATAGTTATTAATATTTCTAAGTCTCTCTAAAGGAGACTACGACAGCGGTACTGGAAATTAATAGTTATCGCCAAGCCAACATGGCAGTCCCAAAATTAGGACGAAAGCTGCCGTGAATTAGCTCCAAGAAGCCATCGCCTCTAGCTAGCTATGTGACACACGAAACCTGTGCCCTTTATAACTTTCGAACAGAGTGTCAGCAGCGCCGCCTGGCTGGGGCTTGGCTGCTCTGCATTGACAAGGGGCAACACCCTGAAACTAGTCTCCAGATGCCAAACCAGCAGGGGGACACTGCTGACCTCCCCTGTTCGAAGGTTATAAAGGACACAGGTTTCGTGTGTCACATAGCTAGCTAGAGGCGATGGCTTCTTGGAGCTAATTCACGGCAGCTTTCGTCCTAATTTTGGGACTGCCATGTTGGCTTGGCGATAACTATATATATATATATATATGTATACGTTTGTGTGTCTGTGTTTGTGCCCCAACATCGCTTGACAACCGAACCGGTGTGTTTACGTCTCCGTCAATTAGCGGTTCGGCAAGAGAACCGATAGAATAAGTACAAGGCTTACAAAGAATAAGTCCTGGAGTCGATTTGCTCGACTAAAGGCGGTGCTCCAGCATGGCCGCAGTCAAATGACTGAAACAAGTAAAAGAATAAAGAATATACATATGACAAACAAGTAAAAGAATGAAAGAAGATATATATATACATACACGTATGTATATATGTATGTATGTATGTACGCATGAATGAATGTAGGAATGTGTGTTTATATGTATATGTATTTATATGGTCGGCACTCCGTCGTTTACGACGTCGAGGGTTCCAGTTGATCCGATCAACGGAACAGCCTGCTCGTGAAAGTAACCTGCAAGTGGCTGAGCACTCCACAGACACGTGTACCCTTAGCATAGTTCTCGGGGGAGATTCAGCATGACGCAGAGTGTAACAAGGCTGGCCCTTCGAAATACAGGTACAACAGAAACAGGAAGTAAGAGTGAGAGAAAGTTGTGGTGAAAGAGTACAGCAGGGTTCGCCACCATCCCCTGCCGGAGCCTTGTGGAACTTGAGGTGTTTTCGCTCAATAAACACTCACAACGCCCGGTCTGGGAATTGAAACCACGACCCTACGACCGCGAGTCCGCTGCCCTAACTACTGGGGCATTGCGCCTCTACTGTACTTATATACTCAACTCACAAACACCTGCGCTGAAAGAGCGAGAGTAGATGTGTGGAGAGTCCAGAGATGGTGCTTCACTTGTAAAATCTTCCCTAACATCTGGTGGGTGATCTTTTTCTTACTGAGCTCACAGTTTAGAAGAGAAATAATTCTAAGAAAAGTTTCTTGCTGTTCTTTCCTTCAGTTTGAGTATGCTTAGGATGTTCGGTTCATGATCGTAAGTTCGAGGGTTCGATTTCTGATGGCGAGTTGTGTCCTTGAACGAGACACTTTATTTCACATTGCCCCAGTCCACTCAGCTGACAAAAAAACTTAGTAGTACCTGTAGTCCAAAGGGCCAGCCTTGTCACATTCTGTGTCACGCTGAATCTCCCGGAGAACAACTTTATGCGTATCTGTGGAGTGCTCAGCCTCTTGCACGTTAATTTCCCGAGCAGTCTAATTTCGATGGTCGGTTCAAAAGGAACCCTTGTCGACGTAACCGACGCAGTGCCCCCACCTCGCAAAAACAAACAAAAAACGTTCGAGTTAAATTTTCTTCAGTGTTAGTGGCAATTCTCATTCGTCGAAAGCGACGTCAGAATTTATCACGCACATGTGTGTGTGTTTGTATATGTGTGCCCATATGTGCATATGTATATATATATATATATATATATATATATATATATATATATATATATATATATATATATATATATATATATATATATATATATATATATATATATATATATATATATATATATATATATATATTAGGTTTCCCGGAAAGTTCCAAACGTTTTTTAAATGAAAAATGGATATAAGATCTTTTAATAAATTTTATTCAGTGAAATAATTTTCATTATTATTAATGACTTTTTCCCATTTATCAGGCAATTTAGATATTCCATCAACATTAAATTTGAGAGGTTTAGAAGAAAAACAGTTATCTAGATGCATTTTTGACTACATCTAAATCGTGAAATGTTTTTCCTTGCAAGTGGTAGTCGGTTGGCACAATATCAGGAAAATATGGTGGATGGGATAAGAGATCCCAACCAAGTTCATGTAACTTTGTTCGGGTAGCCAAAGACAAATGTGGTCGGGCATTGTCTTGTTGGAACACTACCCTTTTCCTGTCGGCAATCTCCAGCCTCAGTTCTTGGATTTTTTGGTTAAAATTAGCCAACTGACGACAGTGCGCATTAGAATTAATGGTCTTGTTTTGTTGGAGAACCTCATAATAAATAATATATTTATGATCCTCAGAAACACAAAGCAAAGCTATTTTGGCATGGATATTCGTCTTTGGTTGCTGTTTTGGAGGATCCTTACGCAAATCCGAGGATCTTTTTCGCACTAGGTTTTCGTACACGATCCATTTTTCATCTCCAGTCACAAGTTGCTTCAAAAATGGATGCTTTCATTCCGTTTCAAAAGCATATCACAAACAGAATACTGGTCCAAGCAATTACTTTCTGAGAGTTTGTGAGAGACCCATACATTATAGCGTGAAATGTATCCTAGCTTCACTAGGTGTTCATGAGCCATACTTTTAGAAATTTCCATCTCCTCTGAAAGTTTTTTAGTCGAGATATTTGAACTTTCTTCGATTTTTGCCTCTTCATAGGCTCTCCAGCTTGTGTATAGTAGGAGATGGAGACCTTTGAAGCAAAACCTGGGGTGTGTTCACCTAATATATTGTTTATGAAGTTATCTGTTTTGTGCGTACCTACGTGTGTACGCGTGAGACTTTATGTATGTGTTTGTTTCCCAGCACCGCTTGACAACCAGAGTTGGTTTGTTTACTTACCTGCGACATAGCAGTTCGGCAATAGAGACCGATAGAATAAGAACCAGGTTTAGGGGTCGATTCGTTTAACTGAACATTTCCAGGAAGTGCCCCAGGATGGCCGCTATCCAATGACTGAAACAAATGAATGATAAAAGTTAAGAAGTGTCTTGGGGCTAAATGTGTAAAAACAACGGCGTGATTTGCTTATAATACATTCATTTAATCTCTTCCATCTACATGCTTGTTCCAAATTGAAAGTCAGACATCAATAATTAAGACTGCAGCAGTAGTTACCATTTCCTCTGCAGGTTGTCCATCTTGTCGTTATGTAATTAAATATCAATAAATTTAATTAACTTTACCTGTCCAGTTCTAATTGATTACATGCCGATGTGATTATCTCATCTGCTGTATTATTCTAGTAGAGAAATCGATAGCATGTCAGACTAAATATTGGTCCCAATTTGTATTATATTGCTGCTCTTATTCTGAGTTCGAATTTCATCACTATAGACTTTGCTTGCATCATCTGAAGGGTCGACAATATAAAGTGCCAATTACGTCTGTTTCATTAAGTCTGTATGTGTTCCCTGCACCTGTAAAATTTAATGTACGTTTATATTTGTATGTATATTAGATTAAATTAAGGCGGCGAGCTTGCAGAATTGTTAGCACGCTGGGTGAAACGCTTAGCGGTATTCGGTCTGTCTTTACGTTCTGTGTTCAAATTCCACCGAGGTCGACTTCGCCTTTCATCCTTTCGGGGTCGATAAATAAAGTACCAGTTGCATACTGGGATCGATCTAATCGACTAGTCCCCTCCCCGAAAATTCCGGGCCTTGTGCCTAGAATAGAAAAGAATACTAAAGTAAATTTTTACCAGTCACCTACTTGGTAGCAAGGTTGTGGAGCAAAGTATTTCGTTTTAACCATCATCCTTTAGACCCTTAGAAGGTCTTGCAGATTCTTCTAGTCCCAGATATTGTGATCATTTGTAGCAAGGGAATTAAGGATTTGCAGTCTCTTCCCAAAATCTCAAGGTCAGTCATACATGCAAAAGTTTCCTATTCCTCACGCAAAGATTCTCCACTTCTGGGGGAAAAGCGACGCTGTGAATAATCATTCTTAAGGTACAATGTAGCCGATTGCTAAGAAGCTGACACTTCCATAGTATTTAACTGGTACATTATTGACCCCGGAAATAATGAAAAGTAAACATGTCCTTGACAGGATTTGAACACAGAGTGCTGAGAGACGAAGCAAATAACGACAATTTTTCGTATGCTCTAACAGATTTACACATTCGTAACTTCATCAAATGCATAAACTCTTTATTGAAAAAATTGTTTTTATCTAGTAGCAATATTAAGAATCAATAAGATGGCGAGCCTGAGGAAGCATTTGCACGCTGGGCAAAATGCTTAGCGACATTTTGTCAGTCTTTATATTCCGAGTTCTAAATCCCCCAAGGTCGAGGTATTTTCTCATTTCAGGGTCGACAAAATAAGTACCAGTTGAGCACTGCCCCCTCCTCCAAAATTGCCAGCTTCGTGCCAAAACAAATATTAAGAATCGGCAGTCACTTTTATTTCTACTTTTTTTTCTATCTTTCCTCTCAAGCTGCCTTTCGCAAAACCTCAACAATGGCAACATTAAGAACCACGGACATTAAATTGAAAATATGGTTTAGAATGCTCATACTTTGGTCAGTTTTCAAGCCAGGTAAGTATAAAACAGTTATAATGAATCATCGGTTTTTAATCTGAACATTCTG
>NC_142952.1:25413730-25446230 GCF_046866305.1 Octopus bimaculoides
TTTTCTCTTTAGATTTTTTAAAACTTGTTCTTGCGTGTTTCAGAATCAGAAACCACCATATTTAAATCATAAATACCTAAGCCAAAATAAGTGTCTGTAAAAAGTGCGTGTACAATGAAAATGTCTATGGACAAACTTTTGTTACGTATGTTTAATGTAGTAAACGTTCAAATGATCCGAAGCTCTTTGTTGGTAAAAAGAACTATGAAGAAAAAAAAAACTGTTGCTTCAAAATGATAACCATGGAAGAACCGTGCTTCAAAACGATGACCATGGAACAACCATTTTCACAGAAACAACAAAAATTCAAAGAACAGTAATAAGCTTACATTAACGATAATCTTGGATATATTATTATTGTTTGACAGAATCGTTAAATCGTCAGAGAAAGTGCTTTGATGTCATTGCTCCGACTCTTTATGTACTGAATTAAACTTTGCCCGTCATCCCTACGGGGTCGATAAAATGCAGTGCGAGTCAAGTTGCGGAATGCTGGCTTTGTTTCTAAAATAGAAACAACTGCTATTCTAAATAGAAACAACTGCTATTGTTGTTGTTGCCCACTGAGAACAGTCACGCTTCTCACAAGCCCGCTGAAAATATATTTTTCTCAGGATTGCCTTGTGAAAAATAACATTCCCATTTGTTATCAAAGTCTCAAAAAAGAATGGCAGGGGTGGGTTGCAGAAAATATCGAATGTCATACGGACTTGTAAAAGGGAATTCTCAAATAATGGAAGACAGAAGTTCACCGGGTTATGATCCTGCAAATTACACGAAAGAACATGGTCTTTTGCTGACTGGTGTTGGAGACATATTTCTTAGTAATTTCGAGTGCTGAGTGCAAAAATGAAGTCCATTTTGCACTATCACGTCAAGATTTTTCAACTCAAATGTCCATTTTTTAGCATCTCCAGTATTATTACCTTTGTTAAGGATAGATTTAACTTCAAAATATAGACCCATGTGAGGAGCTTAACATAACTTCGAAAATGTAGTTTTTCAATACCCTCTAAAGTAAATGAAACTACAAAAAGGAAAACGAAAGTCATGGCTTAAGTATTTTCATTAAATAAAAAGCATCAAACTTGAGCACATTTTAATGTTTTAATTCTGGCTTTATACATTTAGATTTTAGTAAACAACACATTTCTGTGGCCCTTGACACCACACATATCTCATATTTGTGGAATTTGTCTGCAGATATACTTGCGTTGTGCTTCATTTAGTGTGACTATCAGGTGAGACATGTTTTGGTGAACATTTAATTATTTCTTATGAAAACTGGTATTTTGAGTGCGATCTGAATGTGTTAATTATGAGGTCACATAGCACAAGTTCACCTTTTATCAAGCATTGTCAAAGAACTGTAGAAAGAACTTCATGGAATGTATGCCCTTTGCCATCACAAATTTGCATTTGCTTACTTTATAACTGTTGACAATTCTGAGAATGCTTTTCCTAGGATGCAACTAGCTTGAATATATGTTCTGTATTTCAAAAATATGACCAGTTGTGAGAAAAGAAAATACAAACCTGCCCCGGTGTCTTCTGTTATATTTGTGGATGTTACACTTTACTTAGGCAAGGAAACAAAACTACACATCTTGTGAAGAAAGCTTACTTTTCTTAGACATGAAACTGAGCGATCAAGGCAAAACCTGGGCACCTCATGTGATGTCTAAAACATGTGTTGAAACACATCGAGTGACTGTTACAAATACTTAAGGAGAAGGTTTCCAGCTCTGTTTACTGAGAAAATAAAATTGGTGTATTTGACGGGTTACAGATTAGGTCGCTATTGCAAGGCAAGCAGATTTTGGAAATCATGTCTGTCGTTGAAAAAGACGCATGGAATACTACTGTTGCAGTTGTGTCTGATTTTCACGGAAGCAGGAAGTCATCAAATTAGGAAGAACTTGTGCACACCCCATTAGCAAGTCTTCGAGCAGTGGGTTGAAGAACTTGTGCACACCCCATTAGCAAGTCTTCGAGCAGTGGGCTGCAGCACGAATGTAAAAGTGTACAGACATATGGACGATTTCCTTGAAAATCTTAGTGCAATAAGTGTTGAGGAAGAAGAAAGATTCCAGCAAGGCATCAAGGCAATGAAGACTAGATATCAAGTCAGGTGAAATACAAACATGATGTCTGAATCGGCTGCTCTCTGCAAACAGACTGTCGTAACGCAGGTTATTCAAGCCAAGCAGTAAACAGAAAGTTCACTCCTCGGGTAGTTGAAACTCCAGTTTGACAGAAATATCTAACCTAAGATGTGTATTTAAACATTTTGGGTAATATATCTGTTAAACAATGAAGCATGTTATTTGGTTTGTGTTAGTTTCTTATTTTCGGGTAATAGAAAATTTCTGGGGGCATTTCTGACTCCAGCACTAATCAAATTAGGTAGGACTAATTAGAAAAGGCAAAACAAATACATTTGTTTTCGAAAAGGCTCTCCAGTGTTATCAATAAAATAATAGAAGCAGCTGACTTTCGGGCAAACAATACAATTGTCCTTACTCAGCGAGTAAACTATAGAGAAATACTTGAAATGATAGTAGAAAACTGTAATTTTGAAATCAGCATGCCAATTATAGTCTAAATGAAATGAAAAAGGAAACTCAAATGAAATTATGTTGAAAATTGTTACGCTGTGTTATAAACCTGTGAAGTTAAACACTGAAAGGTAGGTTAAATAATAATGATAATAATAAAAATGATAAAAATAATAATAATAATAATAACAACAACAACAACAATAATAATAATAGTTCTTTCTACTATAGGCACAAGCCCTGAAAGTTTTGAGGGGAAGAGTAGTCAATTACTTGGACCTCAACGTTTAACTGTTACTCATTTCATCGAAGCTGAAACGACGAAAGACAGTTTCACAAAATAACACAAACATGAACGAAATGCTGCTAAGCATTTTATCAGGTTTGCTAACGATTCTGCCAGTTCAGCGCCTTGATGACAATGATGATGATGATGGTGGTGGTGGTGGTGGTGGTGGTTATGATGATGATGATGATGATGATGATGATAATGATGATGATGATGATGGTTGATGATGGATGATGATGGATGATGATGGGTGATGATGAATGATGATGGATGATGATGGATGATGGATGATGATGGATGATGGATGATGGATGATGATGGAAGTATAATGATGGATGGATGATGGATGATGATGGATGGATGATGGATGATGGATGATGGATGATGGATGGATGATGGATGGATGATGGATGGATGATGGATGGATGACGGATGGATGGTGGATGGATGATGGATGTTGATTGATGATTGATGATTGATGATTGATGATTGATGCTGGATGATTAATGATGGATGATTGATGATGGATGATGGATGATTGATGAATGGAGATTGATGATGGATGGTTGATCATTGATGATGGATGCTTAATGATTGATGATTGATGATTGATGATTGATGATTGATGATTGATGATTGATGATAATGATGATGGTGGATGATTGATGATGGATGATTGATGATTGATGACGGATGATTGATGACGGATGATTGATGATGGATGATTGATGATGGGTGATTGATTATTGATGATTGATGGTGGATGATTGTTGATGGATGACTGATGATGGGTGATGGATGATAGATGATGGTGGATGATTGATGGTGGATGATTGATGATGGATGATTGATGATGGATGATGGATGATTGATGATGGATTATTGATGATGGATGATTGATGATAGATGATTGATGATGGGTGAAGGATGATGATAATGGATGATGTATGATTGATGATTGATGGTGGATGATTGATGATTGATGGTGGATGATTGATGATTGATGGTGGGTGATTGATGACTGATGACTGATGACTGATGATTGATGACTGATGATTGATGATTGGTGATTGATGATTGATGATTGATGATTGATGATTGATGATTGGTGATGGGTGAAGGCTGATGGTGGATGATGATTGATGATGGATGATAGATTATCGAGGATTGATGATCGATGATGGATGATTGATGATGGGTGATGATGATGGATGATGGTGGATGATGGATGATGGTGGATGATGGATGATGGTGGATGATGGATGATGGTGGATGATTGATGATTGATGATTGATGATTGATGATGGATGATTGATGATTGATGATTGGTGATGGGTGAAGGATGATGGTGGATGATGATTGATGATGGATGATAGATTATTGATGATTGATGATTGATGATTGGTGATTGATGCTGGGTGATTAATAATTGATGATTGATGATGGATGATGGATGATGGATGATTGATGATTGATGATGGATGATTGATGATGGATGAAGGATGATGATGATGATGATGATGGATGATGGATGATGGATGATGGATGATGGATGATGATGGATGATGGTAGATGATGGATGATGCTGGATGATGGATGATGGAGGATGATGGATGATGGCGGATGATGGATGATGGTGGATGATGGATGATGGTGGATGATGGATGATGATGGATGAAAAGGCTGAACGATATTGGAATTGAGATTCGCATTGTCAACATGCAGAAAAGTCCCGACTTCTATTCGTCAAAAATCCTTGGGATTTGAGAAAACTTGTCACCAGACAGCAGTTCTGCTAATATAACATATCACAGTTTTAATAATACTAATATACGAAGCAAATTATATACTACTCTATTAACATTACATATTGTACCTGTTTTACAGAAAAAAATATTATTAATAAACGCTAAGGTTAGCAGAATTGTTAGCACACTGGATAAAATACTTAACAGCATTTAGTCCTCTTTACATTCTGATTTCAAATTCCGCCGAGGTCGACTTTACCTTTATCCATTCTGGGTCAATAAAATAAAGTACCAGTGACACACTGGTGTCGATGTAATCGACTAGTCCTATCTCCCAAAATTTTAAGCCTTTTGCCTTTGGTAGAAAGGATTATTATTATTATTAAGGTGGCGAGCTGGCAAAAACGTTCTGAGTTCCAATTCCGCTGAGGTCAACTTTGTCTTTTATCCTTTCGGAATCGATAAAATAAATACCAGTTGAGCACTAAGGTCGATGTAATCGACGTAACACCTCTCCTCAAAATAAACTGCCGATGTGCTAAAATTTGTAATCATTATTAACACTCGTGTTGTTTTATACTTGCCCCGTTTTCTTTTTATGCTCATTAATTTAATTTTATTTTGTAGCCGTCTTTGACAATGACTGTACTTCACCGTCCAATATCCTTCTTGAAGAGAATGTCCCTAAAGGTAACTATATACTGTAATCAAGCTTAATCTGCCCAACTCTCTCAGGTAAAGTAGCCTTTCAATGTTAAACTGCTGGATTTAACTGCATGTTTGACGATCGTTGCCGCTGGAGTATAATTCTACGTTATAGACTTTTCTTCTCGTAAGAACTCTAATACATTTTATTAGCTTGTTTAGATTTTTATACACGTGGTTGCACATTTAGCTTTAAAATGCATCTAAAGAGCAGGTTGATTAGTCGCAGGCAGTTTAGCTTAAAGGTAAAGCGCTTGATTGTGGCTTTATCAAGAGATATGGGTTCGAGTCTCATAGATGTTTGTTGATAAATTTTTCCGCTTTGTAAGGGTAATTTACCCAATGTTTCTGCTGTTCTAAAAGCGTCTCTGTATTCCAAAATAAATCATCGTTTCATTTGTATCTTAATATACACATTCAGTGCATACAAAAACCAAATTCTAGTTTATTTATATACATTTTATTTAAGGTTTGTCTTTTGTCTTTTACATGTTTCATTCACTAGGATGTTACCATTCTAGGGTATCACATTGAAGAATTTTTAGTCGAATGAATCGACCCCAGATCTTTCTTTTCTAAGCCTGGTACTTATCCTGTCTCTTTTAGCGACTGCTAAATTACGAGGATGTAAGCACACAATTACCGGTTGTGAAGCGGTAGTGGGGGAAAAGCACACTCACAGACACATACACACAGACACAGACACACACACACACACACACACACACACATATATATATATATATATATATATATATATATATATATATATATATATATACGACGGGATTCTTTCAGTTTTTACCTCCCAAATCCACTCACGGGCGTTCGGTCGACCCGAGGCTATAGTAGAAGACCAAGGTACCACGCAGTGAGATTGAACCTGGACCTATGCTGTTAGAAAACAAACTTCATAGTATACAGTGGTCTTTTGCGCCTATGAATAAATAGATTCTATTTGTAACGAATGAATGGGAATTTGGACAAATTAATTATAGATTTCGTCATGTGTAAGCAAACATAACTTTGTTTTTGAAGCATTAAGATGTATTGTAGAATAAGTAGAAATATTTTCAACACATACTAAACAGTATATATAAAGAATAAAATCAACACATACCAAACAGTATATATAAAGAATAACATCAACACATACTAAACAGTATATATAAAGAATAAAATCCTTTTAGCAACAGAAAATGTTTTGCTCTTAAAAGGATTTTATCCTATATATTTATATACTGTTTAGTATTTACGCGTTGAAAATATATCCTTCTACTTGTTCTAAACTTAATTATAATTGTTATGTAGACGCTAAATAGATTCTTTTATGTTTTACGTTTTACTGATTTCAGTCATTGGACTGCGGCCATGCTGGGGTATTGCGTTTAAGGCTGTAGTCGAACAAATCAACCCCAGTACTATTTATTTAAAATTCGGTACTTGTTCTATCGGACACTTTTTTCGAGACGTAAGCAAATTACTGAGACGTAAGCAAACTGTCACAGTTTATCTCCCAGTTGGGTGTACATACATCAATCCAAACACACACACACACGTATCTATTTATCTACCTATCTATCTATCTATCTATCTATCTATATATATATATATATATATATATATATATATATATATATGTATGTATGTGTGTGTATGTATGTATATATATATATATATATGTGTGTGTGTATGTGTGTGTGTATGTATGTATCTATGTATGTATGTATGTATATATATATATTTCGACTCTCGCGGGTGTTACGTTCCCCCACCACCACCAAACGCGTTAGGTGAGAATCCGCGAAGGAGAAACAGTGCTGTACACATATTCTTTTACTCTTTTACTTTTT
The DNA here is from genome assembly GCF_046866305.1 of Octopus bimaculoides. NCBI lineage: Eukaryota > Metazoa > Mollusca > Cephalopoda > Octopoda > Octopodidae > Octopus > Octopus bimaculoides. Next base: position 25,420,884 of record NC_142952.1, read on the forward strand.
CAGTCGCTTGACTGTAGCCATGCTGGAGTACCGCCTTGAAGGTTTTAGTCGGGCAAATCGACCCCACGACACACGCGCACACACACTCTCTCTCTATCTTTCTCTCTCTCTCTTTCTCTCTCTCTCTTTCTCTCTGTCTCTTTCTCTCTGTCTCTTTCTCTCTCTCTCTTTCTCTCTCTCTTTTTCTCTCTCTCTCTTTCTCTCTCTCTATCTTTCTCTCTCTATACATATATCTCTCTCTCTCTTTCTCCCTATTTCTCTCTTTCTCCTTCTCTCTCTCTCTCTCTCTCTCTCTCTCTCCATATATATATATATATATAATTTAAAAACAAATTGACCAACATCGGTTAATTTTTTGTAAACACCGACTCACATTGTCAGCCGAAACGGCTGTAAGATAATTAACCGACGTTAGTCAATTTTGTTTGTTGATCAAAAGTTTTCTCCCTTTTCTGCTTATCTAATTTTGATTCCTGATAAACGTTTGTTTATTCTGTCATTACCTGTACCCTATGAGCATAGTGTGCTTGCATACCCATGCAACATAGGTAAATGATACCGGTAGTATGAACGGATATTCTTATCCCTCAGACGGTTATTCCAACCGCTACTTCTGCTATATATATATATATATATATATATATATATATATATATATATATACATACACACACACACACACACACACACACACACACACACACACACACACACACACACACACACATATATATATATATGTTATGATAATATATACAAACTCACAGGTCATTGGTTTCCTGGGTCCTTTGTGGAAAATACTTGCCCACCGAGTTTTTTAATCACACAGCTATGCCCTCACTACTTTTTGATGGCTCCGTTAGATGAAGTGCTACACATACACATACAAACAAACAAATACACACATAAATACATATATACACACATACATACACTCATACATACATACATACATTCCAAGAATTCTCTATGTGGGATTCTTATGTGAATAGATACGCAAACCTAAGTGTATGTGTTGACAGTTCACTCAACACACCGACTCAACCACATATCTACAAACACCAGGAAGTATTTTAATTCAAAGTGTCTTGTTGTTTGGTTAACAACCGGTTTAAAATCTCTCAAGAAATTAAATTAAACGCAGAGAAAAATCATAATGCATTGCGAGTAAACGCCTAACTGACAGGATTTTCAGAAAAAGAACTCAACTCACAAACGTGCACATTAGAAATACAATCTGTGAGTGGAACAGTAGAAATATGCAAAACTTTTCTCAAGTTTATATAGTGACATTGTTTTCGTTATCTATGTTCCAACGATGGAGTTTTGTATCTTTCTAAGAAGCCAACTACTTCTTCAGAGGAAGAATTTAAATAAAATAATTAAAAACATAAAAGAAGAAATATACAGAAATAATATTTCCCCAGACAGACTTGATTAGCAAAAACTGTAGAACACGCACACACACACACACACACACACACACACACACACACACACTCACACACACACACACACACTCACACACACACACACTCACACACACAAACACACATACACACACACACACACGTCCATCTAGCTAGTTAGCTAGCTAGCTAGATAGATAGATAGATAGATAGATAGATAGATAGATAGATAGATAGATAGATAGATAGATAGATAGATAGATGTGAGTATTTGTATCTACACAAGCATAAACAAATATATATATATATATTTACTTACAAATGCATATACATACATAGGTGCAGGCGTGGCTGTGTGGTATACATGTATGTATGTTTGCATATATGTATGCATGTATGTATGTATGTATTCATGCATGTACATATATATGTATGCATGTATGTGTGTGTATTTAGATATGTAAGTGGAATATTTCAATATTCAATACTGATATCTACTCTTGTGTAGATATAAACTTGAATAATCCTTCACCTCTAAAAATGAGGTTAATTGACATAAAAATTATATTATCAATAAAGTTTTCATTTTATTACTTTTAAATTACCAACGAGAAATTTTTAATTGTTAATTGGTCACAGCGTTGGAAAATATTCCGCATATAATCAGTGAAGAGAATTAATGAATAATGCATCATCCTATAAATGGTAGCTGGCATCGTGGTATGCTTAAATAGTTCGCTTCGAAACGGTATAAATAGGCTGTTTGGTAAGAAATTTGCTTTGCGACTTCAGAGTTCCGGGTTCAATCACAGGGTTTGCGGCCACAGGCTTCCGAGTTCGGTCACACTGCGTGGCACTTAGTTTTTTTTTAGGCTTTTTTTTTTACTGTAGCGTCAGGCCTAACACAGGCTTACAAATGGATTTGGTAGACGGAAACTGGAAGAAGTCCGTCGTGTCTGTGTATTCGTGTATTCGTGTGTACGTGCGCAGTTGTGTCTATGTTTGGTCCCCCCAACCGCTTGACAAATGTTGTCGGTGTGTTTAGCGGTTCGACAAATAGTACAAAGCTTTAAAAAGTCCTGGTGGGAGTTGATTCGTTCGACTAAATTTCTTTAAGGCGGTGCTCCACCTTGGCCGTAGCCTAACGACTGAAACAAGTAAAAGAAAAAAGAAGAGTAACGGGTTTAATCTCACTGTGTGGGGCTTTGGTCAAGTATGTCTTTAAGAAAATCTCTCGTTGCTGGTTTTGTTATTTTATCTCCAGGCCAACAATGGTAGTCTCTTATTTTTTTAAATAATACCGAAAATATATTATAGAATATATCTTTCTTTGTCAAATATGTTAGCGTCCGATTCGAAGAAAATTTTACTGTTATCGATGCAGGCATGGCAATGGGTTTAACAAGTGGATACGATATTCGCTTTGTAACCACGTGGTTACAAAGCCCTCCATATCAGCTAATTCTTTTCTCAGCTACAACTTTAATCTAATCTTTATGTTCGCCAACGCTGTTTTGACTGTTCACTGATGCATCAAGATGGTCTTGAGAAAATGAGACTTAAAACATCATCAAATTTAGCCCCAATACCCTGGACGTGCGATACCGTTCCAGAGACAGTAACAGGCATATAATATCCTGTCAGTGATATCTTTATAGCTACAATAAGCATACGTAACGTGATGTTAGTGATAGAGTAATGTATACATATGTCAGTTTTCACGTAGGCAATATTATTGACACTGATACCTTTATTGCCAGCGATATCATTGCAGTTTGTATATATTATCACGACATCATATACCTAAAGATACACTAATAATACATGTACTGTTTGTGATATCATTGGAGATACAGTTATATACATGATAATATGACACTGATATTTTCAAAGATACATAACTGTACACATCAGCGATATCATTGCAGATTGTTTGTATATATTATCATAACGTGATATCCCTGAAGTCATATACATGATAATATGATACTGATGTCTTCAAAGATACATTACTGTATACGGCAAGTCAGCGATATCATTTTGGACTGTTATATACATTATAATAACACTAATATTGCTATACATACAGTAATGTACATCTTGTCCCCTGGGGGATGTTATTACAGTTATATACATATTGTCATAACACTATCTTTAAACAAGCATACATGCGTGGAATACGTATTACCATGACAGTGATATCATTGCAGATACAATTACACACCGGATGAAGCATATATATATATATATATATATATATATATATATATATATATATATATATATATATATATATATATATATATATATATATATATATATATATATATACACATTAGTTAAACAAATTGAAACATTCTAATTCGTAAAAATTGTATGCAAATACTGTAAAATGTTTCCTAACATTCTCTTGCTTTATTATTTACCCTGGATTATATATGGCGGCTCTAACAAAATGTAAATGAATTAGAGCATAGAAACGTAGCTGGTAGAAAGAAATTGTGAAGTGGTAAACAACTTGAGAAGAGATTGAGAGCTATGGTGAAAGCAAATGGTAGCCATTTTAAATTGTAGATATATGTAAAATATTGTCAGTAAATATAACAATCGACTTGTAAACTTTCTTCTACGAAAGCCTAGAACATTTTATTTATCAACACATCTAATCTAACTTGGATGTGCTGTTTATAACGCCTTAGATTGCTGTAAATATTTCGAAAATTAATTTCTCGGAGACGATAAATGCTAAAAAGCATCGAAACTCTATTATCGGTTGAATTTTCTTCTTGGCATTCGGCTTGACTAGCTGTCGCTGATAATCCTCGATACGATGAAACCACGTGATACGTTAGTGTCATCTGGCAGTGTGTAGACGGATTTTTATCAACTAATACTAGAATTTCGATACTTCTCAGCATTTGTCGTCTACACAAAATGATTTTTAGGGAAGATTTCAGGACTTAAAGCGTTTTTAGCAACACAAAGAAGTTAGTTTGAATGTGCTAATTTATAGCTAATAGCTAATTTAAAACACTCTATTTATCAAACAGTGAATAGCGAGTAAATATATATGCTGCAACCGGTACATGCTACCGCGACACAGATATCTTTAAACATAGGGTGATGTATGTATTGTAACATTTATGCGCAGGCGTGGCTGTGTGGTAAGAAGCTTGCTTCTCAACCATATTGTTCTTGGTACAGTCTTATTGCGTGGCACCTTAAGCAGGTGCTTTCTATTATGAAAAAATGGGCCCACCAAAGCTTTGTGAGTGGATTTTGTAGATGGAAACTGAAAGTAGCCTGTCGTCTCCATATATATATATATATATATATATATATATATATATATATATATATATAGGAAAAATAAAAGTTGAGAATAGTTAAAGCAATTTTTATTAAAATATTTGAAGCTTTAACCAGTTTACACTGATTTTCAAAAACTTCAAATAGAAAGACGTGGCTTATGTGGCAGCTGTCTTGCTTCCGACTAGTATTTGAAATTTACCCTGATTTTATGAGGAGTTCATGGCTCAAATTAGTATATGTTTTGAATAGGATTTGATTGGTAGAGGATAGTCACATGACTGGTCTTAGAAACATTTTTGTAGGTTCCCCGCTACGTCCGTGCGTTAGTATCGAGTGGCAACATTTATAAATAGGACTGTTTCCGGGATATTTTATAAATCTATTCATCGGAAATGGTGTGAAAAAATGGTTAAACAATAGTTATTCTAGATAAGATATGAAATAGAGAGTGAAGTGGAGGAATGAAAATAGACGTGAGATATGCAGGGATATTGTATCTTCAGTTCTATTATTTAGGCAGGACGGTATACATATAAGATTCTTGCACCTTTTGATTAAGTTCCAATAGTATTTAAAATTGGTCATTGCAAGCATAGAGTTTGTAAACGGTGTTATTGAATCGAGGGGTTTTTGAAGTGACTTAAAAGTTGGGAATGCGTTTGTAAGGTCCTTATATATATATATATATATATATATATATATATATATATATATATATATATATATATATATCTATATATATGTATGTATGTATGTATATGTATATATATATATACATAAGTGTGTGTGTGTGAATGTGTGAGTATGTGTGTGAGTGTGTGTGTGTGTGTGAATGTGTGAGTATGTGTGTGTGTGTGTGTGTGTGTGTGTGAGTGTCGGTGTGTTTACGTCCCTGTGATTAGCGGTTCAGTAAAATAACTGATAGAATAAATACGAAGCTTTACAAAATATATGTACTAAGGTCGATTCATTCAACTAAAGTTCTTAAAAGTGGTGCCCCAGTATGGCCGCACTCTAATGACTGAAACAAGTAAAAGATAAGCGATAAAGACCTGCTGAGATATAGCAATACACATGCTGTCGTATCAATGATGTGACAATATCTTTACAGATACGGTTATATACGAATTCGGTGGTGGAGTCTGGGACATAGACAGAGCTGAGCCCCCTGGTTACTTGGATGTCGACGAAGTCAATTCCAGTTATTACCTTATAACGAAGAAAGTCCTCGATGTAGAAGAAATGGTAAATGATTGTTTTGTTCGATATTCGCATATGACGCCCATGCTCATGTCCGCCAACTTGCAAACATGCACAAAACAGATATACTCACAAGCAGACGTGCGTACACACACACATACATACGCACACACACAAACGCACGCAAACATACATACGGACACATGTACACATACACACATACATGAATACACACACATATATACGTATATATGCATACATGAATACGATTATATACATATATAAATATGTATGCATGCATGTATGTGTCTGTCTATCTATATGTCTATCTTTGTATTCATCCACCTATCTATTTATCCATTATATTTATCTGTCTGTTTGACTCTCTCCCTAACTATCTACCTCTCTATGTATATTATATCATATTTTTGTGTATATAGGCGCGGGTATGACTGTGTGGTAAGTAGCTTGCTTTCCGACCACATGGTTCCGGATTCAGTCCCACTGCGTAGCACCTTGATCGAGTGTCTTCTACTATAGCCTCGGGCCGACCAAAGCCTTGTGAGCGGATTTGGTTGACGGAAACTGAAAGAAGCCTATCGTATATATATACATACATGTATCTGTGTTTATATGTTTGTGTGTCTATGTTTGTCCCCCTACTATCGCTTGACAACCGATGCTGGCGTGCATACGTCCCCGTAACTTAGCGGTTTCGGCAAGAGACCGATAGGATAAGTACTAGGCATACAAAAATAAGTCTTGGTGTCGATTTGTTCGGTTAAAGGTGGTACGCATGGCCACAGTTAAATGACTGAAACAAATAAAAGAATAAAAGAATATATATATATGTGTGTTCTGCAAGCAACTTGCACATGCAGTGCTACCAGTCGAGAACCCGGCATAACGGAAACCAGCAAGTGTATGGGTCTGATCAGGAAAGAATGCGCGCCGTTTTGAGGCCTACCTCTCGTCAGCATCATTGCGTACCGCCCCCCACCTCGCTGATATGAGGCCCCGCTTGCTAGATTAACTGGTTATCAAATAAAGCTCAATATTCTTCTAGCCATCACTCATCGTCTCTTTTTAAACAAATCCAATGACTAGCCTTTTCCACTGTAGTTTAGTTATCGATCATGATGGTATTTACGATGAGTTAGGCCTAACGATAACAGTAGTCGTCTCACACTGTGTCCTACAAACCCTCTACATCCGAATTCGATTGGAAAATGTTCCGCTTTCCAGCCTTCATTTTCACATTCCTTAAGGAGGTTTACATAACGGTTAATCTTTCGAGTCCGAGTGGCGTCCATATTATCTTCATGAGGAACCGTTAACTCGACTAGATTCACAACTTTCTTTCATGCATTAAAATTTCTGGTTTTTCGTAACTGGGATGGGAAAGAGTCCCTCGCACCCTGGTAGATTGGAAGTCACCTCCCAATAGCCGTTCCACGTATCATCGCTCACAGGAAGCTTGTGGTTCTTCTTGAAACGGATCCGCTGTCCTCGGCGCACGAAGGTAATGAAATGTCTAGTTGGTACTTTCAACGTTTTTTTTTCACTGTTGAGATCAATTTGGTTCTTTATAGCATTGAAGATAACATTAAAGACCAGGTTATATCTCCATGTAGGCCTGTTCAATGTTAGTGAACAGTTGGAAAGAATATGTTTCAGTGTTCCGACCTTTCTGCATTTGCATATATCATTCTCTGAGACGTTCCATCTTAATAGATTTGCAGGTCATGACAAAACATCATAGGATGAACGAATGAGAAATCCTCTCAACAACACGTTCCTCCCATCTCCTCATCTGTCTTTGTTGAATGCATTGGATCAAATAAAGCTCTTTTCTCTCTGCTTCTCTCGTTTTGACTCTGTTGCTAACAACACATCTGCGTTCGCTCCGCATCATACTTGCAAACGGTCTGAACCGATCTGCGCCAAAACCAAGTCCCTTCCGATGAATTTGCGTTGCACTCGACATATCTCGGTGTGTAAGAGAAGACAAGATATCATCTGTCTCTGCTTCTGTTTTCCACTTCCTGAATGTTTTCACCTCTGGTGGATTACACCTGATTTCCATGTCCTTTGACTCTCTCAACATCATCACCGTTCGTATCTTCCCCAGTTTATACATTTCGACTATTGACGCCTGTGGTAACTGCAACGGGTCGCTTTTACGATAAAGAGCTGAACTGTTAAATATCCGAGGTATACCTAGCCACTTTCTAATGAACACATTACATTTTTGTTCAATGATTTGAATTCATGACAATGCCACCTGGTATATTAAAAGTGGACTTATATATAGTTTCTCTGTCTGTCTGTTCCTAATGAATTCTCAAACGGCTCCACCAAATCAAATCAAATGTTACACGGTAATAATATGCTGAGAGAGAGAGACAGGCAGACTGGCAGACAGACAGACAGACAGACAGACAGACTGACAAAGAGTTGTGTTAGAGAGAGAGGCAAACAGATAGATGGAGAGAGTGTGTGTTAGAGAGAGAGAGGCAGACAATGTCCCATTTTGTATTTTATATATACATTTTTTTTGGCGGCACATTCTAATGTATTGCCAACATATATCATTAGAATGTATCGCACGTGTGTGGGTGAGCGTGTGTGTTTGTAAGTGAAAAATTAGAGAACGAAAGCGCTTACACATACAATGCGAAAACTTCTTCCCAAAGGGCTCCTGTCATTCTGTTCTTCCAAGATATCTTTTTGAAAAAAGCTGATAACTTTTAAGGAAATATTTCGTCAAATATTGTGACTGTGTGAAACACATTTTGCAAAGACGGTTGTACACACACTCAAACGCACACACAAAGACATACGCACACATACACACATACACACACACACATATATATATATATACACACACATACATACACACAAATATATATATATACATATATATAAATACATGTGTGTGCGCGAGTATGTGCTTATGTGTGTATATATATAAATATATATATATGTATTTATATATGTATGTATGTATATATATATTTGTATTTATATATATACATATATGAATATATATGTATATGCATAGATATACCTTATATATATATATAAATTTTCAGTATGTTGGAGAAGCAACTCAATTGCTAATCCCTGTATATTTATGATGATAAATGGTTTTACCGATAAAGGTTTTTTCATACTGAACTACTTGGCAAAATTGTTAATTATTAATTCTATTATTAATTGACGATTCCCTGCCCTTATTCTTGTATATATATATATATATATATATATATATATATATATATATATATATATATATATATGTACGTATGTATGTATATTTATTTGTATAAGTAGATATTTGGAAGTTGGACGTTAAACGATGATGATATATACACATACACACACACACACACACATATTTCTATGTTTGCATGTATATATGCATGTATATGTGTATATATATTATGAGCTTTAGACGTGCTCTGATTTATTAAAAGTATTTTTATATCTTTTCCGTATTTTCCCCTGACTCAGAAAAGAAGATACATCTTTGTGATATTAACATGTAATGATGTGAGTAACGTTTATTATTTATTTATCGATACACTAGACCAAATAGAATTAACCGATCGATATTTCAGTAACCAGAATCAACCAGCACGGATTAATTATCTGTTAATTATATTTTTATGGGGGTAGTAATAATATATTATATCGATCCCTGTTCTAGTCACTTCATCCTCATCATCATCATCATCATCATCATCATCATCATCATCATCATCGTCATCATCATCATCATCATCATCATCATCATCATCGCAAACATCATCATCATCGTCATCGTCGTCATCATCGTCATCATCATCATCATCATGAACCTCCGAAAATTGCTGCCTCGTGTCTTGGAACTCATAGGGCCAGTTACCTGGTTTCGCTAACCTATATGTGACTGAGATCACAATATTCCTCGTGGACAGGACGACAGTCTGTCATAGGGTTATTCCTTTACAGCTGAATGGACTAGAACGACATGAAATGAAATACTTTGCTCAAGAACTCAACGCACCACCCCTTCCGGGAGCCGAAAGCATTATCTTGCGATCGGGAGTAAAACACTCTCACCATCCGGCCACGAGCCTTCACCCTGTTCTAGAGTACTAGTATATATTTTATCAACCTGGAAGGGTCAAAGTCAAAGCAGACCACGTATTTGAACGTAAAAAAGCCATGACTATAAATTGTGAGATATCTTATGTGATACTCTTCCGATTTGCTCCATATATGGACTGAACAATGTCGATTAGGATGTCATAGTGTCATATATACTAAACCTCTGTGATGCCGTGCTGTAATTGTGTAAATTAGTCCCAAGTACTTGGCAGCTACTTAATTTTTTCGATCTTGGATTGAAAACAGTGAAGTCGACCTCGGGTGGAATAGAACCTAAGAATAAAGGGCCTTAGGTAAATACTTGAACACATATCGTTCGAGGATCAAGCGATTCTGCAAACCAAACATTTGTTACTAACATAGTTACAAGATCTGGAATTTAGTGGGAGATAATTCACGGATGCCTTCGGTTACAATATTTCACTTGAAAGCAATGTGGAAGTCAATGATTCTCAGAACATAAAGAACCATCTGATACACCGCATTTTGCAGATGGTCACCTGAACAGGTAATTACTAAGATGGTGGCTTGGCAGAATCGTTAGAGTGTGAGAGAAAATGCTCTGTGGTATTTCCACCGTCGCTTTGCATACTGGGTTCAGATTCCACCGAAATGAACTCTACCTTCATCCGTTTCAACCGTGTCATCTGTTGGAGGCCGACTAAATAAAATACCAACTAAATCATGGCCTTGAGCGAATTTAGAAATAATTATTTCTTCAGATGGAGTCGCTATATTTGTTTTGAGTACTCGCTCAATGGCGGACTAAACAAACCTTTGCTGGGATTTGCAGACATGCGCAAAGATGTTTCGACCTCTCCAGTAGGCGAACAGGTGTATTTGCCGTTTGTCAGACGCCATTTTTGTCTAGAAGTGGTCCCCTAGACAGAGTTGCTGCTCTCGATAAAGCAACGATCGAGACGGCGCTTGTCATCTGGAATGTCGTTAAGCGTACAGAGCCCTCAAGCTGTAGGTCAATGTGTTCGGTGGAAGATCCACGTTCGTCGTCCAACAGAGAATTAGGGGAGAGCAATCCCAACAAATTGTATGTAGAAAATCTGGAAAGTTTTGAAAATCAAGAGGCTAGTTTCTACCAGAGAACTTTCGTACCGGATAAGATGGGTATTGTCCAGAAATTACTTGTCTATCAGTGCTACCATCAGATGAGCCTGTCCGTCATACGCACCGAGCGACACAACCCTTCTACGTGCGCTCGTATAACGCAGACCATAGCTGATCTGTGGAGTTATACCACCAGTCTTCAAACGTGCGGTGGATCGAGTGGAGTCCGTTGTGAAGATCGTCTCACGTCCCATTAAATTATCATTATAAAAGACTTCGAACTTGGCAGAATCGTTAGAATGTCAGGCAAAATGTCTAATGGTGTTTCTTTCAGCTGTGTACTCACAGAGCTCAAACGCCGCCTAGGTCAATATTGCCTTTCATCTTTTCGGAATCGATAAAAATAAAGTAGTAATCAAGTACTGGAGGTCGATGAAATTGACTTACAAAATTGCTAGCCTTGGCTCAAAATCTGGAAATATTGTTATTAAAAAGTGGTGAGCTGGTAGAACTATTAGCGTGTCAGGCAATATGCTGAGGGGAACTTCCTCCGGCGTTTTACATTCTGAGTTCCAATTCCGCCGAGGTCGACTTTACCTTCTATCCTTTCGGGGTTGTGAAATTAAGTACCAGTGAAGCACTGGGGTCGATGTAATCGACTAGTCCCCTCCCCCACAAGGTTCAGGTCTTGTGACTGCTGGCGGAATCGTTAACTCGCTGGACAAAATAACTCCCAGTATTTCTTCCGGCTTTACGCTCTGAGTTCGTATTCTATCCAGATCGATAAAGTACGAGTTGAGTACTGGGATCGATATAATCGACTTAACCCCTCTCCCAAAAGATTTCATGCTGTGTGCCTACTACTACTACTACTACTACTACTACTACTACTACTACTACTACTACTACTACTACTACTAAACATAGATATATTCTAGTGTACATTGCCCAGGTGTGTTTTATGCTATCATAGTCTTTTATGCTGTCACAATTTACTTTCAATTTTCTAGCATAATGACATTGCATTGAGTGTTTACATCAAGCACAAGAACGAGTTTCCGCCTCGATTTACAGGACCTTCGTACACAATCTCAGTGAAAGAGGTAAGTTAGCAGGCTTATAGCACTCCTTACGTTTCCCCCAGGCTCTCCTATGATGCGCAGCAGCAAACTCCACTGCAACAGATCGCGCTGCAGTTGTGATGGGGTGTAAAGAGTTTTCTTTTAAGATGGCTGCCATGTGCAACTGAATCTGTAAAAGTAAAGAAGAATTGTTCCAATAGGTTGTATGTGAAATGTTTTGATCAACTGCTCGTTATAATTCCCGAGTTCGTTTATCCTTTAACTTTTGCTTGTTTCAGTCACTGGGCTGCGGCCATGCTATAGCATCGCCTTGAAGCGTTTAGTCGAACAAATCAATCCCAGTATCTATGTTTCTTTTTTTAAAGTCTGGTACTTATTGTATCGGTCACTTTTTGCCGAACCGTTAAGTAACAGAGACATAGACAAACCAACATAAGTTGTGACGCGGTGGTGGAGAACAAAACCCCCACTCTCTCTCTCTCTCTCTCTCCTTCCCACCACACACACGCACACACACATATGTATATATATATAACGGATCTCAAAACAGTTTCGTTCAACCAGATTTCCTCACAAGGCATCAGTTGTCCCGCAGCTATTGTGAAGAATGCTTTCCCATACTGCTGCGCTTTGGGATCGAACCCGAAACTAGGTTGCTGCAAAGTGAGCTTCTTAACCACACACCCACGCATGTGCCCGTGAGAGATATATAGGGTACTTCTATCTATCTGAGTCAGTTTTATGATCATCACATGTTGATCACACTAACGAATTGTGTCTGACTCCTGAACAAAGATGTAGGGAAATATGGCATCAAACGTTATACAGCATCTCTTTTAGTCTCCATCGGTTTCTACTACAATAAAGAGATAAGAGACAAGCTACATCTAAGATTAACGATAAGCCTATTGTAGCTTATACAGGTATCTATTTTGTGACAGGTATATAATACTCAGAGACACACTGAAACGTGTCCAGTGCATTTGAACTCACACAGCACGAACTGGTAATAGTGAAGCTTATTTAAAATCATTTTAGCACAACTTTTACAGACTTTATTGGTCTTTTAAATGAAACCAGAATTATCTTAAGATTTACTTTTTGATATAATTGCTGTTGTTATTGTTGCTGATATACCATTCATGGACAGTTGTAGGCGCAAAGACATGCGAATTCGATAATCAATGCTAGAGCCTGGGCACTAACAGACGAGTGAATTAGAGTTGTTTAGTTGGGCCCGAGTAGCGAAAGCGCGACGTGGTCACAAAACCACAATCCAGTCTTTGTGAGACCCTTGACAGGTGCGCGATACCTATTTTCGGACAAATGTGCGCAGCTTTGCTTCCACGCTAGGTGATGGGTTACAGATGGGAATTGATTTTATAGTATAGTTTGACCGCCCATCGCGGTTCTCAACTAAATACGCGATGGATTGCGAAAAAACCATTTAGCAGTGGCTGAAATAAGGGAGAAGCTGAACGGTTAACGAGACGAAAATCTCCCGGTTTTCTCTATGAATTCTACAAGATCATTCCAGAATATTTTCGAGACCTCGTAACAGATGTCTATTGAAAAAGGTCGAGAAACAGGACTTCAGTATCTGGACATTGCTGACTCGTGGGGATTTATGTTGAACAGCTGTTGTTGCGTGTGAGATGTTCTAAGTATCAATTTTGCCGAGGTCGACTTTGTACTTCACTATTTCGCGGAAAAATAAAATAAGTACCAAACGCGTACCGAAGCTTATAGTAGAATGAAAAGCAAAGTCGACCGCGGTGGTATTTGAACTCAGGACTTAAAGATGCACAAAATGCCACTAACCATTTTTATTCGGTGTGCTAACGATTCTGACTGCTCACAGCCTTCGTCAAAGTATATATGGAAGTCCATCTTGCGATCTGGTCCGCATTCGCACTAACACTCAAGCAAACTAGACCTACAAAGTTGCACAGAACTGCTTATGACCGATTAACAGGCGTGCATCATGGTCTGAAATGGCCGAATTATGTATCTGTTGTCTCATTACAGCTCTGAGACACGTAGGCAATGAACGGATCTAGCTCCTTCGTGTTTTAGTGCAGTCACTATGTTTTTGTTGAGGAAATGTCGGAAGATTCTTTTCGTCGCTAGAAATTCTGTCGCGATGTGCATACCAACCAACCTACTCCTGTAGCTCGCTAACTAGCTCGCCTGGCAATCTATTATTCGCTACCGCTAGCTATCCTCTCCCCGAAATTGCTGGCCTTGAAGCAAAATTTCAAACCAAATATTATTATTATTATTATTATTATTATTATTATAAATCGCAGGATAATGCTAATAATATAGCCTGAACAGGATAAACTACTCCTATTTTGCAGAAAAAGTCTAGGTCGTTAGCTATGAGACTGCGATTGAGAATTTAAAATCACTTCTTTAACTTTCTAAAAGACATCTCAACGCTTCTAAAAGCAAACTTCGTTTGTTTGTTTATGTTCATCGTAATTTGAATTTATTATTATTATTATTTTTATTATTATTATTATTATTATTATTATTATTATTATTATTGTCACTTTGCAGAATTCACCACTTGGTACAGAAGTATTTCGGGCCGCTGACTATACCGATGACCAAGATTTCCAGCACTTTCTAATCTACTCAATGAAAGAACACAACGTTGTAAGTTTAACTGTTCAAATTTACATCAATTCTCATATTTTCCGCATTGCCTATTTTTTAATTTCATTTTAAAACTACATTCTTGTAATTATCTAATGAAGGAGGTATTTCTGGAAAGAAACCTAATTTCCAATTAAATGAATCGAACTTCATATTTCTAAAATCAATATTGAATATTCAATATTGTAATAAGAACCGTGTTTGTTTATCTCTCCGTCTGTCCCTCTGTCGGTTCGTCACATGCTAATCTCCGATCAGGATAATTTCCAAGTCTTATGACATCAGTGACGTCACAGTAAGTAACTTTCGGTGACGCCATATTTGATATTCACAGATATTAGTTTGTTAAATGAAAATGAATATTTCACACTCAAAGCTATTTGGAAAAGTGGGAGACAAAAGATGGCGAAACTGGAAGATAAAAAGGAAAAGTAATAAAGCCTTCCCCCAGGAAAATAGTTAATTCTGTTGTGAAGCTATTATAATTTATTGAATGTAGGTCTTTCTAATATTCGAAACCATTTCTTTTCGTGATGAGCAAGCTATTTTACAGAAAAATAAAATATCTAGTCAGTGAAAGAGTGAATACAACTATTTGTAAAGCAAGTACATTAATTTCCGTTTAAATATATATTGATAAATAACAAGTGTGAAATTAGAAAGAAAGTTTACATCACAACATTATAGCAAATGAATGATTCACTCAGGTTTATTATCAACCACTTTGTATATGTTTTAGGAAATTTTAGCTACGATATTTCACTGAAATGTCTGGTTAAAACTAAATATATAATAATTATAAAAATAATTCTTTTTGTCATTTACTGTTCATCACAGATATTACACATACACACACATTCACAAATGTAGAAGTTTCATGTGGCTACTCGGTTTGCTAGACATAGCAAAACTTTAAATCGACCCCCCCCCCCCAAAAAAAAACTTTAATAATAATAATACAGACATTGACTAGGAACATTCAATTATTTAGAGGTAGGTCGTGTGACTAAATGTGAATATCCTACAATGTATATAGTTATCTTGTTAAAGATAAAATAAAATGTTTTAAATAATGATTTTAAGTGAAATTGTATTTAGAAAAATTTATTAAACAGTCAGTGTGACAATCGAAAGTTCAATATTTTAAACAATTAAAAATCACCAGATATAAATATATTTTTCTGAAAATGAAATTAAGAGCTATTAATTAATTATTTCAATGAAAATTTACATTTAAAGTCAATATATTTTATATTAAAGGTAGTATTTTCAAAGGAAATAGATTAAATTTAAAATGATAAAATTTTGGTGTCAGTAGAGCGACAGTTATCGAACTAGAATTTATAAAAGTAAATGATTTCCATTTCAAACCTTCTGCCTATTATCCATCTTTGGCGATAAGGGTATTCCCTTATTCATTTAAACAATGCAAATAGCAGAAAGTAAAGCGACACAAAGACACATACACATATTTATGTATACAAATACATTTATATATATATATATATATATATATATATATATATATATATATATATATATATATATATATATATATATATAGCTATACATATAAATTTGACATAAGCGATTCTTTCTTGTCTTAAGATTCACAGTCAAACGGCTGGGTGGAATTGCGCGAAAAATTACATAGATGTGTAGAATGATCCGGTGGTGATGCTGGGTTTTGCATTTTTTCATAGCTCCTATGGTTACCGAGATAATTTACTATAATAATACTCTTGTGTTTATGAATGAGAAAGGAAGGGGTGATAGATGAATAAGGAAAGAAAGGGTGATATCATACTTAGTAGTGGGATGATGAAAATTGTACGCTGAAAAATAAATCAAACAGCGTTTGAACTTTGTGTGTATATATGTGTGTGCGTGTAAAGGGGTTATGTGAATGTGTGTGTGTGTGTTTACGCGCGTGCGTGTGCGTTTGTGTGTGTTTGTGTGTATGTACGCGCGCGCAATAGAAGTGGGATGGTTCATATTTGTTCGCTTAGTATTTGGGTTTATTTTTTGATTTGGTTGAATCTTGGTTGTTTTTTTTTGTTGGTCAGTTATCTTTAGCGTTTTGACAGAATAAATCATTCTAAAATTGTGCTTTAACGTAAGCGTGCCCAAACAAGTCGAACGCTTACATAGAGCAGGTTTTACAGCCACACCATCCAAACCGACTGGGTGAAACTGGGCTTAGCTGCTAGTATATATATATATGCATGACCGTAAGTATACACACAAAGAGTCTCTCACACACGCGTATATACACATATATATATATATCTATGTATGCATATATACATACATACATACATACATACATACATATATATATATATATATATATATACATATACATACACACATATATGAATGTATGTGTGCGTTCGTGCATGAGTGTGTGTGTGTGTATGCGTGTGTGTTCACACAGAGAAGACCACTAAGAGGACTTCTTAATTGCTAAAAAGGGCATTCAGATCCCAAGTCATGAAAAAACACTTTTATTTATCGCACATTGATTGCAAACGAGCAGGGCACATGGAAGAATTAAACTCTCAGTTAATTCTATATTCCGAAGTTTCACCATTAATGATTAAATAAATAACTAAGTTAATTAATTGATGAATTAACCATCCATGGCTTGTCAGTAGAATCGCTGGAAAATATATAATTATGAAACTCGAATACGTACCGAAACCACAAAGTAAACACGTGCGTATTGAGTTCCATTGTTATACATCTAGAATTCAAGTCGAATGTCCTCAACCAACGTGCTGAGTCAGAATAGCGCAGCAGTGAATAAATTCAACGGGGAATTATATGGCCCAAGAATTTAAATATTTAAATATCTAAGCTTAAGGGCAAAAATTATTTAAAATGATAATTTATACCAGCGACTAGGATGCGTAAAATAATTTCAGTAGGTATAAGTATTTTCATAATATATATATATTAGGCGCAGTGGCTGCGTGGTAAGTAGCTTTTTTACCAACTACATGGTTCTGGGTTCTGCCCCACTGCGTAGCACCTTGGGCAAGTGTCTTCTACTATAGTCTCGGGCCGAACAAATCGTCGTGAGTGGATTTGGTAGACGGAAACTTAAAGAAGCTCGTCGTATATATATATATATATATATATATATATATATATATATATATATATATATGTTTGTGCGTTTGTGTTTGTCCACCCAACAGCGCTTGATACCCGATGTTGGTGTGTTTACGTCCTCGTAGGTTGTCGGTGCCCTAGCATGGCCGCAGTCCATTGACTGAAACAAAAAGAATGAATGAATAAATGAGTATATTAAAATGTATACACAGAGAGAAGACCACTATGTGCATTTCTTACATACTAAAAAGGGCACCCAGATCCCAACCCACGAAAAGCATTTATTATCATTAATAAATTTTACGCTTACACATATATATATATGTATATATATATATATATATATATATATATATATATATATATATATGTGTGTGTGTGTGTGTGTGTGTGTGTATAGATATATATCACATATTTATGTGTGTATATGTATATATATATACGTATATATATACATACATACATGCATACATACATGCATACATACATACATACATATATATATATATATATATATATATATATATATATATATACATATACATATATATCTATATATGTGTGTGTAGTTATATATATATATACGTGTATACATATAGATAAATAGATAGATAGATAGATAGATAGATAGATAGATAGATAGATAGCTGTTTAACAAAAGGAGAACCTAAGTGAAGACAAATCGTATTAGTTCCATAATCATGCAAAGTGACGTATATATGCAGAAAAGTTGACTCACGAATATTAGCGCCACCTACAATTGTTCTAAACCTCGTATTCAATGCAATGAATTTCCGAAGACATGAATTAAAATAATGATTACCGTATTATACAAAACAATCAATAAACCCATCTCCTTTTCATTAAAAATTGAGATTGGAGTTTAGCGTAAAATTACAGCTAAACTTCTGTAATTCCGAGAAATATATGAAAATTGGTTCTCAGAGAAATATTAACGCGTCCTTCGTTGAATGTTGAACATTTGTGTAGAGTGGTAAAATATAGAGTCGTAGTGTCGTTGTTTACTATGTCAATAGTTTTGACGTAACATTGGGTGTCGGCTCGTGCAAGCTTCCAAATTTATTTCATTGCTATACAGTATTAATAAAGACATCATTCATTCTAAAATGGTGCCAGGTTGTATTGGCCTTTTCCTTTCCCTTGGATAACATCGGTTGCATAACGAGGAGAGACAGGCTAACAGGCATGGGCGACTGCTGGTCGTCTTCTATAAACAATCTTGCCTCGGAGGGGCTAGGTGCAATCCCATGGTCATCGATATATATATATATATATACATATACATCTCTCTCTCTCTGTGTCTGTCTGTCTGTCTCTCTCTCTCTCTCTCTCTCTCTCTCTCTCTCTCTCTATATATATATATATATATATATATATATATATATATATATATATATATATTGAGCAAAGAGGAGGTCATCAGAATTTGGGAAAAAGAAATTTTTTATTTAGTCATTATTATTAAGCGTTAATAATATAATAATATCTATCTGTCTATCTATCTCCATTGTCCTGGAACCTCAACGACAAAAAAAAGAAAAGAAAAAGAAAGAGTGTTCTCCTCTTCTAAAAAATAAACAAAAGAACTCGATTTATATAAATGAACAAACTGTTTGCGCATTCACTATTTTATTTGACAACTTCGAAGACATTACTGAGAAGAAACCATCGAAAGTAACCACCACATACAATCACCAAACATTTTCACTATTCAACACCGTCCAAGTTAACCCACTTCACCTTTAGAGCTGGCATGAAAAGCTACGAGGAAAAGGCAACCATTTTAATTAAGCAAAAAAGAGAAAAAATTGATTGCTATTAAAACGCGTAAAATGTTGGGGTTAATAATCTTACTCTTTAGTTACAGTTTCTCATTCATACTACATAATAGGTAGAATTGTCGGATTAAGACATGTATAGGTTTCCCTTATTGGCTCATACATACATACATATATATATACATAAAATCGAAATAAAATACTTAAAGCAACAGTCATCAAATACAAAAGCCAAGGTCCATGCAGTGTCATGGGCCAAAAAAATTTCCAACTTCTTGCCTAATGCAAGCCCAGAGCAATCTCTTCTCTCTTACATTATTTCGGTATTACATCTCTATTGTAATGTGAGATAAAAAATTTCAGTTTGAAAGAAGTCTGGCCTATATATATTCCTTATGCATTCCAAAACCGAGTCACAGATTTTGACGTATGGGGTATCAAAAGATTCAGTACTATTTCGGTTACAAATCAAACTTAATTTGCATTCACATATTTGCATTTCAAAAATTTAGCATTATATTCTTTCCATAAATCAACTATCGTAAACATTTTATACGATGACGTCACATTTTCTATATATGTGTGTGCCTTAAAAGACATCAATCCTCACGACACACACCGTCACTCACTCTATCTCTCTTTCTCACTCTCTTTCTCTCTCACACACACGCGCACGCACGCACGCACGCACGCACACACACACACACACACACACACACACACAGACACACACACTCCTTGTTACACCAAAGATGAACTGAAGGTAAGGATTATAGCAGCATTCACCAACTTAAACAAGGCGACAGATAGAATTACAAGGCTTACAAAAAATAAGTCAGGTGTTCGATTTGTTCGACTAAAGGCGATGCTCCAGCATGGCCTCAGTCAAATGACTGAAACAAATAAAAGAATTAAAGAATAAAAAAATGAATAAATGGTGCTCCTAACATTAACTTGACTTCACTTTCCCCGCCATTAAATTTATATATGTATATATAATTCTCTGTTGATTCTCTAGAACTCAATAGAAATGTAGAGTATTGTTAAATACGTTATAACTGAAAGTCTCCGGTTACCAGTACTGAATGTTACTCGTTTCCGATCATGAGCGGGCAACCCGAGCCTGGTTTCCTTTTGAAATATCCATTAACTGAATATTTTTTGAAATACATCAAAATTGATTACATCGATATAGGTTTTAGCTGAATCGTTATTTTATCGATCCCGTGAAAAATGAAAGGATAACATGCCAGTTCCAACGGGTATTCGAACTCAGAATATACGATCACATAATTTAATACCGCAAGGCTGTTTGCCTACGATACCTTTTCTGCGAATTTAGCGCTTGAATATGCATAAATCAGTTTAATTTAAATATTTCGAGGGAATACATTTATGCATTGAAAATATTAATTTTGATAAAAACCGTTAAACTGTAAACAATTGAATTTTGATTTTAAAGACTTGTTCATCCTTTACACTGTTACTATCGCAAAGAAACTATGCATGAAAGAATAAATAAACTGTAGAGAATGTAGGAACAGAAGTGAAATCAGGTTCGAGTGCGTGTCTTAACTGGGTTGGTTACATATTTTCTTGCTGTTTAAGAGAATGTAGTCACGTCGGCTGAAAGCGTTTATACTTCTCTTTGTAATTGTTTATGGGGTATTCAAACTATGTCGGATGAGCCGCACGTTTTCTTCTGGCATTGTGCACATCCGACTACATTAAAAAACGTGGCATTTTTTAAACATGTTACTCGAAATAATTTTAACGACAATTTCTAATGTATTTAGCGACGACGTAAAGTTTCCGATGACAATTGTAGTTTGTAAGGAGAAATGTGAAGGAATCTTTGTGAATTGTTCAAATAACAATGAAACACAGTCGGTTTGCTCCTTATTCGAAGGTGCTGAAGACTGCGTAGAATTTACTTTTACAGGAAGACTGACATACCTACAAATATGAACTCGTATATTTACTCAATAAGTTGTTCTCTTCATTGAAACTAAATCACTCGAAACTGCTCTTGCAAATACAAAAATAGATGGCTATCAACATCAAAAATAAGCACAGTAGGTTTTTAATTAAATACAATGATCAAGAAACAAATTAGGTGAGGGCTTATGTTATTATTTTACTCATAAATAACTTGTTTTATTTGTATATGCAGAACTCTTCGGGCGGTCTGAAAGATAAGTTCATGATGGATGATTCCGTGAACGGTACAGTCTATGTTGCTGGCCATCTCGACTTCGAACTAGAAAACCAATATATTTACGATATAAAAGTTGAGGTAAGCTTTACTCTTTTACTCTTTTACTTGTTTCAGTCATTTGACTGCGGCCATGCTGGAGCACCGCCTTTAGGCGTCATACTGAATAATAAATTTTTGTCATTAACGTTTAGTCTTTTTTTCATTGCTCAAATAATTTTTAACCCAAGCTCTCCACACTAGGCGGATTCTGTGTCGAGTTATCTATCTTGAAGAATAATACATAATGTCCAAAGGTCGACTTCTTTTCCTGCACAACGCAATTCGTTAGATTTGTACAGCTCATTCCTCGCTTTATATTTTTGCACTTTGTGTTAAAACACTTTCTTCGAATTTCTTTATTGTTATAATTGTATGTGTTGTCATTATTATCGTTTTGGAAACTTCAAGTGAGGTGAAATAAATCATTTTAACAATGTTATGGACTCAAGACCTTCAATATTTACTTGTTTCAGTTATTAGCGTATGGTCATCGCTGGAGCACCACCTTGAAGGTTTTAGTCGAACACACACACACACACACACACACACACACATATATATACAGATATATTTATATGTATGTATTTATGTATGTATATAAGTGCAGGCGTGGCTGTATGCTAGTCATATAGTTCCGGGTTCAGTCCCACTGCGTGACACATTGGGCGTGTGTCTTCTACTATAGCCTTGGGCCGGCCAAATCCTTGTGAATAAATTTGGTAGACGGAAACTGAAAGAAGCTCATTGTGCATGTATATATATATTTCAATATGTGCGTTTTCTTCGAGTCTTTTTCCCATCACTTCTTGAAACCAAGAGTTGGTGTGTTTACGTCCCTGTAACTTAATGCCGATAAGATAATAACTAAGCTTATGAAATATGAGTCCTAGGGTCGATTTATTCGACAAGATATTCTTCAAGGCGGTGCCCCAGCATGACTGTAGTCTAATGACTGAAACAAAACAAGTGAGTGACAAAATGTGTGTGTATATATATATATATATATATATATATATATATATATATATATATATATATATATATATATATATATATATATATATATATATACATATATATATATATATATACATATATATATATATATATATACATATATATATATATATATATATATATATATATATATATATATATATATATATATATATATATATATATATATATATATACATATATATGGGAGAATATACAAAAAATAACAACAGACGAGGACAGGTGGTGTAAATAACAAAAGTATATATTAGTATGACGCTCGGGAATACGGAAAGTCTTTGACGTTTCGAGCTACGCTCTTCAACAGAAAGAATACGGAGACAAGGAGAAAAACACGGAGAAAAAAAATTGAATAGTGTTCAGTCAACGGTCAATCATAATAATAATCATAATATATATATATATACATATATATATATATATACATATATATTGGAGCCTGGTGTTGCCATCCGGTTTCACCAGTCCTCAGTCAAATCGTCCAACCCATGCTAGCATGGAAAGCGGACGTTAAACGATGATGATCATGATGATGATGATGATATATATATATATATATATATATATATATATATATATATATATGTATGTATATGTATATGTATATATATTGATAGGAAGGACAACAAAAGAAAGAGACTTCGATATTATGTAAATAGAGGAATTTATTTGTAAAAATATGTGACACTTATTCGGTAGCCATGATAAAACACCGAGTTTCGGATGCCGGGGTGGGAGCCCACGCCAACATCTCTTCAGTTATCCGGCCACTGAAAATTCCTGTGAAAAATGACCGTTAAACCACACAGTAATTTCCCTTTGTATAACGGTCATTTTTCACAGGAATTTTCAATGGCCGAATAGCTGAAGAGATGTTGGCGTGGGTTCCCACCCCGGGCATCCGAAACTCGGTGTTTTATCATGGCTACCGAATAAGTGTCACATATTTTTACAGATATATATATATATATATATATATATATATATATATATATATATATATATATATATATATATATATATATATATATATATAATAGGTACACGATCTCTTTTTAGGACGGCAGTTTCAGCCATACAGCAAAACTTATCATTGATGTTGAAGACGTCGATGACCTGGGACCTGTTTTCGACCAAAAGAATAGCAGTTTGAGTCTGGAGTTCTCCAAAACGCTCCCAATCTATATCTATAAAATCCAGTACAACTATACGGTAAGCGACGAACGTCTACTTCCGCCTGCGTTTATGTGTGAGTGTGTGTGTGGGGGGGGGGTTAAGATAATATAACATGCAACATGTATCTGTGTATGCATGCATGTATGTACGCATGTATGTGTGCAACGCATGTATGTATGTATGTCATACATGTATGTACGTGCGTGTGCAGGTATGTATGTATGTATGTATTGAAAAAGTGTGAAGGCGCATCCGACGCACAATCATAGGGTCGAGAGATTGGTACAGAGCTGTGCGTTGTGACGTTGAGCAAGATACTTTATTTCACGTTCCTCCAGTGCACTCATCTGGCAAATGTGAGTAGTAACTGTAATTCCAAAGGGCCAGCCTTGTCACATTCTGTGTCACGCTGAATCTCCCGTCACATTCTGTGTCACGCTGAATCTCCCGTCGTAACCACTGGAGTGCTAGTTTAATTGTTAAGTCACTGTTCGAATGAGCTAGTAATGCAGATGACTAACCAATGATACGAGTTTCTCATAAACTCATGTATATCCAAGTTCTAACAAAATATTATACTCCATTTGTCCTCTATATTTCTTTTGGTATTCTATGCATTTGAATAATTTACAGAATTTATACCCGAAAGCAGAATGAAATAGGTTTAGCTTCACATCTGCTATTATCGAAATATATATTAAATCTTCAGTTTGTTCTGCTCTCGGGCACATATATGAATATATATATGTATGTGTGTGTGAGTGTGTGTGTGTGTGTGTGAGAGAGAGAGACAGAGCATGTGTGTACATGCACACATGCATATATATATATATATATATATATATATATATATATATATATATATATATATATATGCACATAGATGCGCGCGCGTGTGTGTATTAACGGTGCGTAATTTATGTATGCATGTATGGATATATATTAACGGTGGAAAAAGACAACTCTACCAATAATAGCGAGTCAAACTTTAGGCGAAGATCTTCGAAGGAAAGAGTCGAAGACCGCCCGTCGGACTGGAACCAATATTTTCTGAAAAGGTGACAGATGTTATACCAAAACAATCCTTCGAATTTATA